>NW_009916089.1:0-283 GCF_000696875.1 Nestor notabilis
TACTAGTTTTTCCGGATTTTGCACTTGTTCAGTGGTGAGGTTCCAAAGCACTGGAGGGGCCCACTGGCCTAGATACTTGCCCATACTACACCACACACCCCGCCACTCATAACTGTCCAGCATCAGGGAAGATCTCTTGGTGGTTCTTTTATATCGTCGTCTAACCCTAGACCAGCTTTGACCCCGATACTGCTTAACTTTCGAGATCAGACAAAATAGGATGTTCCCAGTGTGGGATGGCTGTGGGTAAATCACACTCTGTATGTTTGCCAACATGCTGATC
>NW_009916090.1:0-270 GCF_000696875.1 Nestor notabilis
CTAAACCAAATGGCCAATTCGTGACACTATCCATTGCCCCTGTAAGCAGAGGGAAAAGCAAACAAGAGGCACAAACAGCAACCTGTGAATTGAAGAAAGATGAGGGGGCAGCATCTGAAGAGTTACTATTACATGAATCAGATGAAGAGGAGGAAGAAGAAGAAGAAGAAGAAGAGGTGACTTCTCAACCACAAACCTCGACCGAGCTGTGGACATGCGAAAAGTTGTCACCCGTCTTACAGGGGAGCACATCGTCACCTGGTTGTTCCA
>NW_009916090.1:361-9269 GCF_000696875.1 Nestor notabilis
GAGCCCTCAGCCTTTGGAGGCGGCTCTTGACAGCTGTGAAGGAAAGGTTTCCGTACAAGGACGATGTTATGAGTCACTCAGCCAACTGGACTACGATCAAGAAAGGCATCCAGTCCCTGAGGGAATCAGCCATTGTAGAGATGATCTATTGTAGGCCGGATGCCGGGAATGCATCTGTAGATCCAGATAAGGTTGAATGTACACGACCCATGTGGCAGAAATTTACACGGAGTGCACCATCATCATATGTCCACTCATTGGCAGCACTGTCCTGGGATGACATAAGACCACCAACAATAGATGACCTGATGCGTCAACTCCGAGAGTTCAAAGACAATCTCACCCTTGTCACCCCTTCGAAGACAATCTGAACCCAGGACACATAGCTTTCTTTGATAAATAGAATAAATGATGACAAGATCCCTAATTGAAAATACAGATTGTTGGTCAAAAACAATTGAGGGGAAAAAAAAAGTTGATATAATATTAGTTGGTGGCAATCGATGTGTTAGGGTTCTGAAATATTTACATGATACTTAAAAAAACCTGATTAGTAGTAGCCATAATGTTTCTTGTTCAGCAGCCACACACCCAGATCATTTTATGTGCAGTTATCATGGAATAATGTACCAAAATTGACCAACTGTTTGAAATATTCTTAAACACAGATTTAAAATTGAAGTTAATTCATTAAGGATCTTTTTATAAGTTGATTTCTACACCATAGCTCTGTAATTAGTTTATAATTATTAATAGAGAATGTATTAGGACAAAATGTGTTTCTTAATTAATTTTTTTTTAATTTACATTTCTGCTCTTTGGAAATATTTATGCCCAGTTTCCACTTCTGGAGCCAATCCTGCTGTGAAATTGCAGCCTTATGAAGCATTTGGCATCTCAGAAACCTAGCTATGAAATTTTGCTCATCATTACATTTTTCTCTTTTCCAATTTTACACTTAATTATAGACCATTAAATCAGTCCCCAGTAAATGTGTAAGACTGTCAGTCTTATGCAGAGCATCTCTTTATTTACCATCATTGACAGCATGTTGGAACACTCAGAATTAATTCCTTTATACATTTATTTGTCATACTGCTTACTGTAGAAAATTCAAAAATCCCTATAAGAGCTTTACAGTCACAATGTTTGGCATTAACACTTAATCCAAATTTGCCAAGTCATCCATATTTGAGGCAGGTTTTCTTCAGTCCCATACAAAGTATTTTTCTTCTCCCTTTTTTCACCTTTCTAACCCCATCTTTCTACATAAAAAGAACCCTGGATTCATTTTAATAAGTTTCTTTTTTCAGAAATATCTCAGATCACTGAGCTTGGGAGCTACGGTTCAGCTGCTAGAACTTGGGAGCTGCTAGAACTACAACCCTTACTGTGGTTTTAGTCAAGTTGAAAAAGAAATGGAGGAGAAACAGAAATGTAAGAACAAGATAGGAAAAAAAAATCCATTTGCCATGCCTATTAAAATACAGCAGAGAGACTTTAAAATTGCTATTCTCTCTAAAGTTCTAATAATCCTTGAGCAAACATTTTATGCACACCCTTCTCTTCTAAACTTCATTATAACCTAGAGACAATGCAGAGAGCCTTATCCTAGTGAGCATACTGGGAGCATACTAAATCACACAAACAGCACCAAATCCATCAAGAAGCATAGCCTCTTGCCATTACTATACAGAAAGAATAGAGGTACCTATTTTTGTGGGTAATGCATTCATAAGCATGAGGGAATTCAAATTTATGTGCCATATTTCTCCGGGGGAAAGTGGGTCTATACCAATGAGCTAGAGAGTACTCTAAACACAAGTGCTTTTCTTCATCCTATTTAAGTGGTACCCAGACACCAATAATACATGAACTATCATATCAGAGCAATCATCTTTTAACTTCAGTGATTAAGTTGTTCAAGAAGTAACCAGGGCAAGATATTTGGACTGGAGTTCGAGCTACCACATCTTTTTATGCTTTTGAAATGGGACATTGATTGGATAAAACACAGAAATAATGGTTGATAGAAACCTAGTCCTGCAATAGTGAACTATGTCTATTTGTTTATTTATTTATGTATTTTTTTAGAGAAAGACAAGCTTATCCTATTTCAGCATCTCAACATCTCAATCAAAATCCATTTATGTCTACAGGAATATATGAGAAAGATCAAAGGTTTGAACCCAAGTTAAAGAAAATTTCTGAATATGCTTAATTCTGAGCAAAATAGTACCTCTGAAGATTACAATAGTTAATAGATACTAAAATGTGGCACACAAAGTATACCTTATTTGCTTTAGAAATCAGGTTCCTTGATTTTAAGAGATAAAAGCAAATCTTTATTCGATCTTATTTCTATTAATCTGTCCACCATAGCACCCAACAGGAGCAGTTAATTGAACTTTCTTCCAACTTGACTATCAGTGGGACAGGTGTGTGTGCCTAAATCACCACTGTCAACCCAGCATGTGCAACAGCTCTTATAACACAGAAGGTAGACAGTGACTCAATATATGAAGACGGCATATAATTCACCAGAAGCATCACCATAGGTATAGGTATTTGCTATGTATTAATAAGGAAAGACGAAAGAACAGCTTAAACTTTCAGCTCCGATTTCCAAACATATTCAATATATCAGGATCAATGGAAAAAGGAATTTTTTATTTTTTTTTTTATGAACTGAGCATATTGGAGACTGTTGAGAGAATGTACATCTAAACCTCACAGAGGTCTACTCCAAAGAGTTTTACAGAGTAGTGATTCAGTTAATGATGCAGAATATATGAAGAAAAAAAGGACACATTTTAATGGGACAGTAATGGTCTCTCTGCATAATGTGAAGATACCCCTATGATATAGACTAAGTGGAATCAGCCACCTGAATCACATCTCACCTACAGAGTGGCTGATGAACATGAATCATAGGGCAAGTGGGGAAGAAAAAATAAATAAATAAATGAACAGGAAATACAGTGCCTGAGGTTTTTGTCTTTTACCATTAGCAGACCACTGAACTAAAAAGCCAATCCTTCAGTAGTGATGGTTACACTTTTGTTGTTGCAGGAGATGGGGCTGCTTATAGTGACTCAAAGCCAGAATTCTCACAAAGCAGATCCAAAACAAGACTGCTAGCTTTTCAATAACTCAGAGAATGGCAGTGTGAGATGGTGTTGGACAGTGTTGGATCATCATTTTCGTTGAGTGGTGGGTAGTGGTCCAAACAGTTGCTAAAGGCAGTATAGCCAATTCCCTACATTCTCCAGTGAGAATGGAGATACTTTATATAACAGATGGTGCCAAAAGACAACTGGTTTTCATTGTCTTGTATTTCAAATTCTTTCTTGTCCTTTTCTTTTTTAAAATCTATTGTTTTGTCATACAGGAAACAATTCGTCTCTATTTTAAATAACTTCTTAGAAGGACATTTGAGAGGAGATTGCCTAATTGGTGTTTCCTGCTTTTGTTTCTTTTCTTCTAGTTATGGCATTATTAAACTCCTGCTTCCCACAGTTGTAAGCTGTAGCTGAATTAACCACTCAACACTTATGATTAGTCTCAAATAAACCTATATATCACTGTTCATGAAATTCACAGACAATTAAGATGATTAGTGTTTTTCAGTGCTATTTTTTTCATATAACATCTTTATAAAAAATAATCCTATTTATTTCACATGTTTTCAATTGGGAATAAAATCCTCATAAAATTAAAAAAATGTTTCTTCCATAACTACAAACTCTCTTAACGTTACATGATGGAACATAAATCAATAAACTTCAATGTACAGTATTGCACATTCTGAGAAAAAAAAGATCTAAAGATTTCCTCCTGATAATTTCAATTCCATTGTTTGGATATTCATGAGAAACCATGACACCCAGTACTTCATTTTCCAATAACACATTATGATAGTCTCATAATAATTATCAAACATACAATACATCCTTGAAAGTGCAGACATAGATAGTCTTGTAGGCAAGGAACCAGACTGAAAGATTCTGTTCTCAGATATCGAGGCAGCATTGCCTCAGATACTGAGCAAGTTTTTGTGTCTTCATATTCCATTTGCAAGAAAGGCATTCTTATACTTCTTTTATTTTCACATACCACTTTGCCTACACAGAGCTAAACAGTTCATGTAATAAAAATAAAGCTCCTCCATTCACTTTTTGGTAATGTTCTTCTCCGTAATCAGAGAGTTAACTTGGCCAATAAGGAGAAGAAATATGTAACTCAATCAATATCTTAGTCTTTAAAAGCCCACTGGACCACATTCTGAAGATGTAAATTTGTAAACGTGTATGTGTATATATATAAAAAAATAAAATAAAAACTACTTTAATTCCCGACATCAGTGCTGGTTGCAACAGTAAGCCTGACAATATTTTTTCAGAACAAAAAACCGCATCTTATTTTCATGAAAAAGAATTGCCATCCCTGAGATGGGAGAGTTTCCCATCCAAGTGCTGTTGTAGCTTTTGTTTAAACACAAAAGTGGTGACAAACTAAAAATGCTCTAATTTTAAAAGTTTAGAGAAAGCAGAGATAAAACACCAAAAACTGCTTATGAAAGTGATAGTCTCGTGTGAGGCATCCCTGTCCATGGCAGGACGGCTGGAACTAGATGATCTTTCCAACCTAAACCATTCTACGATTCTATGATAGCTTAGAGCTATCAAAACTGTAGCCAGTATTTTAACTTAGAGAGATCTAGTTTTTAAATTGAAGGAACATATCTAATCTGTGAATTACATTTTACTGAATATCAGGTGCACTGATTAAAATAATCATTAAAAGTAGAAAGATTTCTAAAAGAATACAGTGTAACAGGAACAACCAGCCTGGCTTCTAAAATGAAAAATTATGCTTTTTGGATAAATCATGATTTTTTGTAGGTATCATAAAGGCTATAGGGGGAATTGCTTGAACCTTCACTTCTTACTTTTTTGAACTTTCCGTTAATTATTGTCAATATTCCTTGTTAAAAAAAGAAAATGAATAGGTTAATAATTCCTGTATGTAATGAGTTATTTCCAAGACAGACAGGAAGTATCAGGAAAACTTATTCAAATATTAATAGTGAGAGGAGGGGATAACAAGGTCCTGTATTAGCCAATGCCATATTTAATACTTGCATGAAAACTGCAACTTGTCTTCTGTCTTTCCTCTCAGATTTTAAGTACTGATAAAATGTTCACCTACTGAACAATGGTAAGTTTGGTTGATTGTCCTCTATGTGAGGAAGAGCTTTTGCACACAAATTAACAGACTAATTTTTAAAAAAAAAACACAATTCTTGGATCTTTGTATTAGATCTTAGATAATCTATACAGAATTTCTTTTTTCTTCCCTAAAATGAGTACAAGCAGATGCTACTTCAGTTTCAGAGAAAAGATTTACAGATAATCACTAGTCTTACTTCACAAATACTGTTTGAAATAATTTTCTTTAGCATTTTCCCATTAAAGTCTGTTCCCAAGCCCCCCAGCCCTTATCTTCCCCTGCTCAACACCTCTCCCCAAATCAAGACGTTTAAAGTACTGAAGCACACTTCTAATGTAGAAACAGCTGATCAAGAAAGTATAGAATAAAATATCAGAGCATTTCTATGAGAAATATACTGTTTGATGTAAAGAAATGGACAAGTATTCCACAAAGTAAAGATCACAAGTGTAATGTTTCTGCTCTTTTTATCCTTAGCAAGTATCTTTTTACAGAAGAACTGGATAGCTATTTATCAGCGTATCATGCTATTTCAAAGTGCTTTAAAGTTAAGTGCCACATGTACTAGCTTTCTAACTGACCAAGTACAGACTGTGCTACTAAACATATGATCTTCCTACCTTACCTCTATTCAGTGGCTCCCAGTGTTTTCAGATATCTGTGTCCTGAGCTGCAATGTTAAACAATTCTTAGTATTTTTATGATATATCAGTCCTACAATATGTCCTCAGGGAAGTTGCAGAGTAGCATTCAATCCATGTAAGAAGTTGTTTCTGATGTGACTCCTAGAAGCTAAACAATTTTGTAATGTCTTTGAAAAACAAACCAAGAACAAAACCAAAACTTTACAGCCAGAAACACTCCAGGATAAAGAAACCCAAAACAAACAAACAAACAAACAGAACTCTGAGGAAGAAAGAATTAATGGATGAGAAACGAGACTTTTTTGTACCAGGTTGATAGTACATGCAACTAGATGACTTGATGTCTTCAGAAAAAATCCTTCTAAGAAAAAGTCTCCAGTTTCTGCCTAACATGATATAACTCTACATGTTGTTTTAGCTCAGATCAGAAGTGAGCTTTTTCAAGCTAATTTCCAAATTGTCCCCAGTTATTGTTCAGGCAAACTTCAGTCTTCTCAGGTGAAACAAAACTGGAAGGTGCATTTCAGAAATGCTGACTTTGCTCTTGTCATTAGGAGGCATACAGTGCCTGGTTCAGATCAGAGCTCATCAAAACTGAAGCACTCAAAGTCAGGACTGAGTACTTAGCAGCTAATGTTTCATTGTTCAGGTCCTCTCCTGTACTCACCAGCCAGTCTTCTGCCCACCTTAGAGTCCATATTCCCAAATTATATGTCACAAATTTGGCTGTAAAGAGGCCATGGGAGACTACATTAAAAGCACTGCATCAGAAATCAATTACATTAGTCAGACAAATTTGCCCATGGTGAAGATATGATGGCCATTCCCAGACATCCTTCTGGGTCATCTGGGACCTTCTCTGATCACTAAATTAAAAAAGAAAAAAAAAGTAAAATATATCAACTGGTTCCATTAGGGAGGTACAGTTACAGTGTCTGAGCAGGTATACATAATTTGTTAGAATAATAGAATCATATAGATTGTTTATAGAATGGTTTAGGTTGGAAAGGACCTTAACATCATCTAGTTCCAAACCCCTGCCATGGGCAGGGGCACCTTACACTAGACCACGTCATCCATGTCAGAATGTTCAGAATACCTTGGTAGAAACATCTGGAAACATCTGGAAGAAAAATGGAGAGGTACAAAAAAATAACAGTAATGTGAAATGAGAATGGACTTATTCTAACTAAAGAAAAAGTTACCCACATTTTTCAATAGAGGACACTTGTTAGCATTTTCCAAGAAAGCTCTTAATAGGAAAGTCACCTACAATAAAACTCCACATTAATGAAGAAAAGATCGGTGCATAATGACCCTCTTTGTAATACTGGCATTCTGATGACAATGCATTCTACATAAATAATCTCAGCACCAGAAAGGAACAGCATATGTATGACTACAGTCAGATCTCTGGGATTGGGCTGCAGTTAAGAGTAGGATAGAAACAGACCAAGCAGACAAACTGAGATTTTATTCAGGGTCAGGATATCTACCTGGGGGTTCTATATATGGCCAAGGTATCTAAGCGCACATTATAGTCAAGAATATCTAGTCAATACAGTCACTGGTGCCTAAAGAGCACTCAGCTGATCAGCAATTGGGTATGAGGCACTGGAACAGGTTGTTCAAAGAAGTGGTAAATGCTCCATTCCTGGCAGTGTTCAAGATCAGGCTGGACAGGGCCTTGAGCAACCTGGTCAGGTGTGAGGTGTCCCTGCCCATGGCAGGGGGTTTAGAAGTAGATGATCTTAAGGTTCCTTCTAACCCTAACCGTTCCCTGATCCTATGTGCTGGAGGATGAGCTGGTGGCTCTCAGCCCAGAGTGTGAGCTGTCGTGAGGTGACACTGGTGCACTACAGCTGTGTGCCATTGCCTCAGCCTTGCTAAGAAAAGGTGTTGCAAAGGTGTGAGAAATGCCACTCTGCGAGACAGGGTAAGTGAAAACATGGAGGGTAATTGCCGAGATGGTAAAAGCTGTTTTAGAATCCAAGTGGAAAAATAATGATGTGAAGAGGGATAAATTCCTAGGGGAATAAAATAGGCAGAGACAAGGAAGGCAACCCAGTGGCATCAACCACCCTGTTCCAAGGAGCACAGCAGATGCACCTCTCCCCATGGGGCTGATGACTGCCTGACCAGCAAAGACCTGCTGCGTGCTTTATGATACTCCTGCTCAGTCTGGTACACTTGAGTCCCAGCTTCATGTTGTTCATGTTAGTGAATAAATAACTGCTTTGTAATCTTGTCTACAGGAATAAACAGGAATTCTGCTTCCAAAGTGATCTGGGGCATGGTGAAAGACATCCAAACACCAGTAACACAGTGAGTGAAGGTTACCAGCTCAATGACTTTAAAAGGTACTTAAATATTCTGTGCATGTATGCCCCTCAGCATGGTCATCTGTTTTCATTTTGAGACATGTATGTACCTGGCTTGGCCTCCAGCTGCTACTTCAGAGGGGTGACTGCATTTGGTTTTTTGTGTGGTAGGACATGTTTCCTGATGCCTTCATCAAAATATCTCAAACTAGCAGGTGCAGAACAGCCTGATCTTACTTTTGACGAACAAAATGATTTAACTATAAAAACTCTGTTTTGCATCTTCATACCTTAATTATGTTCTGCTTCTCCTTCTCCCTGGCTGCCCTTTCTCAAAACAAATTTCCTAGCTGTGTCAAATAAGTTGGTTGCTGCGTAAATGTCCTTTACCCTTATTCCACTTGAAAGGGAACCACACCGAGGTATGACCTTCTCTCTATTGTTTCTAAACAAAAAGATCTACTCTGTCTTACTTTTCTATCATGACAGCTTATTTTCTCATTCCCTATGCTTGTGCATCATAATACAATAAAATGCACTAAAAGGAAGTGCGGCAGGAGGGCCAAGAGACCTCCATGGATGGATAAGGAGCTGCTGAGGAAAATTCTAGGGAAAAAAAAAGCTTACAGAAGGTGGAAGCGAGGACAGGCAGCCTGGGAAGAATACAGGAACATTGTTTGGGAAACTAGGGACCAGGTTAAGAAAGCTAAG
>NW_009916091.1:0-14884 GCF_000696875.1 Nestor notabilis
CGGCACCCGGGCGCAGGCAGCACGGGCTGGGTATCTGCCCGGGCAAAGTTCCGCATGAGTGGAAGCTGACCTGTGCTGCAGCGCAGGGGATCTGTAACAAAGTGATCTGGTAAAGCAACAGAAAAGCAAATACTTGTGGCAGGGGAGGTTGAGTCGTTACGGACAGTGACCCAGGAAAAACCTAGAGAAACAGTCCCAAGTCCAGTGGCATGAAACACAGCTTTTACTGGAAGTACTGGGGCTGGGCCTTCCTTGCTTGCGTTAGTCATCCCCTGTGGATGCAGAGTATGAGTGTCTGCAGCTTTAGAGCATAGGTCACACGTCTAACTGTCATCAGTAAACTTACTTTTGCAAACGCTCACTTAGAAGGGCTACCGTCGATGGGGAAGGTAAGGAAGTGTGTCAATCTCTGCAGCACAGGGACCTCCACTGGTACAGGTGCATCAGGCCAAAGCGCTGTAGTGTCAGAAAGCTCCAGGCGGGAGATTCAGGCAGGGGCTGATGCAGTGGCTCTGCCGAGCTGCCCCGAGGCAGCCCTGCTCCGAGAGCCCCGAGGTGGGATATCTGGGAGCCCAAGGTAGGAGCAGATCACAATAATCCCTGCTGCATAGCAGAGCCGTGACCTGCCTGGAAGTGTGGATGCAATATACATTGCTTCCCCAGCCCCAGTTCTCACCTATTTCAGAGAGAAGTCACTGGAGTTCACATTCAAAATCTCTTCACAGTGTGGTCACGTTACTAACAATGCAATTTGCTTTGGGGTTTGGCAGGTTAAAACCAGGTGTTAAGATAAAAACTACTCAAATTCTGATCTGATTTACTATATAACAGGCAGTAAACTATTTAAAGTGATTCAGAGGATTATATCCCTGCCTCTGCACAAAGCAATAGAGCATAGTTAAATATAAAGAAGGATTTTTATTTGCTGATAGAAGTGTGTACTATCTATTTCAGTACAGGAGCAGCAAACAACTGGCAGAAATGTCAGTCTAGCTCAGTATCTTGGAACTATCCAAAATAAAAATTAAGATGAAAAAATACTTTCCGTTATCACACTGCTCTCAGAGAATAAATATAATTTCTATTCTTATTTTCTACTTGTTCCCAAATTTCAGCACCCCTTAGAAAGACTGTAGCACTCCTGACATGCTTTCTATTTCAAACAAAAATTGCAGTTGTTTTTCTTTTTCTCATTAGCATGCTATTCCACCAATTCTAAATCAGTAAACCTGGGCGGCTTTTGATATAGTAATTTGATTAAACCAGAACATTGGTTTGTTGGATGAAACCTCAGTTTTGAAAGGAACTCTGTGTTGCACTGAAGTAGCAGCAGTTGCAGGGACAGTCATGCAAAATAGCAATGGCCAATGTAGTTAGAAAATATCTTTCTTACCCTGTAAAGCTGCAAAACTACATAGAGCTCAGAAACAGATTCTAAAAGGTATAGGCCACCTTGAGGGAGTGAAGTGTTATTTAAATGTTTTGTAATTGTCCCATACTCCTACAGAACAGCAGTTTTCTGGAAATTTAGAAGACATACCTTTGAAAACAGGACTCCTACATTACTGTGCTGATCCTTCTTTCTCATTTCCCAGACAACTAATGCATGCATTTAAAGGTATACGTATAAATAGCCATAAAGTCGTGGGGTGACCCTAGTCTCGAGTGAAAAGTATAGGGGCCCCAGTTCTGGAAACGTTTGTCTGCTCACATTTCCACAGTTAACTGCCTTTATCTTCAAAGCAACTCACTGAACAAAGAGAAAGTGCTAACAAGAAAACCGTATTGTGCTTCAAAAGAAAAGGGGGAAGAGCTGCTAAATTTCTACACTGTCCAGCTCTTATTCATCCTTAGTCACAATATCACCAAAGCAAGGTGGGAACTGTTAATACTGCCCCAACTCTCCCAAATTGTGTAGTATTTATCAGGTATTTACTAGTAGAGTACTCCTAAAAAAAGCAAACCCCAAAATAAATAAAACCCAACCATACAAGTGCCTCCTCCCAATATACTGCTGTAATTTGCAGGTGGGTCAGCCAAGATCTGAAATAGCAGTGGATTTCATTTTAATACACTGGACAGTAACTGAGGCTTCTGACACTCACAGGCACTGAACGTATGCATCTCTCCTGAAACTTAAACAGTGCAGGATGCTTCTAGTTGTGGGGAAATACCATAAAAGATTTTAGAACACAGAATTCTGGTTTTTATCAGTTATTTTGATGCTAACTATCAACTTCCGCCTTGGAAGCAGAAATTACCATAGTAAAAGAAACAGAGTAGAGAATCCTCTTAACAGGCAGTGTGAAATTACTCACTCTTTGAAAAAGCCATCCCAGCAGGGTTAATGCAAGGGAGATTAGTTACATACAAAGCTGTATTAAAATGGGGCTAAGTCTAGCAACTTGGCTAGTCAAAAGTACCAGAAGAAAGTCAAACCTCAGAAAATGAATTAATTTTTCTCAGCTTCCACTAGACAAAAAAGAAAAATCCTCCCCCCAGCTTTTTTTAACACTCAGAAAGCCCCTGATGAGCTCATGCATATTGCCCTATGTAACAAATATGGAGTGAAAAAAACAGGCCACCAACTTCTGAAGGCATCAGCCCTCTCATCCATAGGCATCTATGGATTAGAGATAGGAGAAGTTGCTTTCCAAAAATAAAATGTGTTATAAAGATAACAGGAGAAAGCAGAGACAATTTTTTCCCCCAGGGTTAAGTCGTAAAGCTTCCACAAGTCCTGTATGCAAATAACACGTTCACACACCAGAGCTGAGATTACAAACCCATAAGGTATGTCTGCTGAAAATTTTCAGTTGAAAGAAGTTGACCCCTTATGAAGAATACTCTGATACAGGAAGAATCAGAAGCCTGAGAATCCCAAAATCACAGAAGTTTTTTAAGAAACTAAAGTTCCTTTCACTTTGCCCTTGGAACACAGATGAAAACAGTTTTTATAAGTCTCCTTAGAGGCCTGTTGGTGAAAGAATTTTGGAGGACTCTGTAGGAGTGAAGGAGAGGGAGGAGGTAGAAAGGTCTCTTAAATGCCAGGGCAATGCAAAAGGAGAGAAACAAGAAAATTTGGGCTTATCATAATTCTTATGGATTCTGCTAAGCTTATATATACCCCTGACTGGTTTATTTTATTCCCATTTACTGCTTAGTTCAATCTAAGTTTTCAGTTTGGTTGTAAAAACTATATTTTAGATTAAGGTGCAGAAGGTAGAAGAGAGCCTCTGTGAGTCATTTTAGGCTGAAAACAGCTGCTGTTTGAATGTACATGTTGCAAAAAAGCACCTATCACCCTGCCTATGTGGAAGCCCCTAAAGTGCTTCCTTTCCACTCTTGGCAGAGGAAAGGAAACTGCTCAGTGGCAAAAAGGAAAGCGATTGAGATGCATGCAGAAAGCTAAATGACTGTTGACTTCTTTTTTCCTATAAGACACACCAGAATTTTTACATAGTAACTGGATTGCTTTTAGCCAACGTAGGTGTTTGGTGCTGCTGAAAAGTCCAATTTTGAGAAGTGATCCCTGCTTCTTGTAAGTGTACCAGGAAGTCCATCTCCATGAGCGACAGCAGAGGGCTTCCATCAAAAAGTGTTGCATTTCTGTGCCCCTGCACTGTATCAGCATAGCTCGTTTGTATATAGGTGAAAGCAGGTGGTGGAGAGGTTTCTTTGCATGAGGGAAGGCTATGTCTGTGCACAGCTAAGTTTTACTGGTATTGGTCATTTAGAAAGATATTTCCTTCTTTCATTATATCCCATTTTCTGCATGTCTCTGGATGTTTGCTTGCTTTGTGTGTGTTCTGTCTTTGCCAGTTCCCTTAGGTTTCTCTGCTGTGCCCAGGTGCTGTCTGTGGGTACATTTGTGGCACCTGGGTACATTTGTGGTAATCTTCACTCTCCCTTTTCTGTTTGCTCTTGCCCAAGGTTGTTCCTCCCGACTCACCTGCAAAAGGCTTGACTTCTCATTCCAAAAAGGGGAGATTTGGGTGCTGAAAGTAGAACAGTGGGTGTCCCATGTGTACAGAGCATTTCCAGGTGTGGCTTTGAGGACAGGCGAGGCATTTCAGTAACTATTTTTTAATGGACTTTCTATCTCAGTTTTTAGTAAGATATTTCTCCCAGGCAAAAGGAAACAAATCATGCTAATTTGACACATCCATTTGACTGCTTCTGTTAAGGCCTTACCTTAACTTTGACCTTTTAGCATCATTTCACTGGGATTCTGAGAAGAACGTCCTCAAAGCTTTGTTGGGAAGAGAGTCAGAGCACTGAATGGGGGAAGTGACAGGCTGAGCATCCATACCCGCAGTTTCTCAAGTGCTATACTGCTTTTTTAGCAGCTTCTTCTCCAGGTGCAAAGAAAGCCTTCCTCATTTTAGCTTAGTAAGTAACACTAAATAAATTTTAAAACAGGTGGCTGGTTGGTAAGGAAAAAAAATGCTTTTCACCTTCTCATTTCTGAACAGACGAGGGGATCAAAAGAAGTGGCTACTTGTAGAAGTCAGCAGACAGTGGTCATACTCGTAACTTCACTTACTTAGCCACAGACAACACTTCCTTCACTTGAGAGTCCAGTTTGAAATCCAAACCCATGTTCAGTAAGTTAATATTTAAGACAATTGAAAAGTTTTCTGCACCTAACTGAAGTGACACTTGACGTCCAAGCGGTTTAACACAAAATCATGAAGACTGAATTAATCAGCCACCCTCTCAAAGGAAAAAAATTAAAGATGTAACAATAAAAATAACCAAACCTCAAATTATTAGAGAATTCTTTAAATATGCTCATCCCTTATTGTTGGCAGTAACAGATACAATCAAATTTGCATTAAGCTGCGATTCCAGAGTGTTCAGAGATAATCAACCATTCAGATTTAATCTGTTTCAAATAGCCAAGACAAAACTAAAAATAAATTAGTCTAGTCAAAGTTTTGCTGATTAAAAATGTGAGTGAATCTGTGATCAGTGGGATTTTTAGTCCACGCAGTGCACCATTGGTATGAGGATTTGGGAATCTCTTTGTATTGTACCTCATTACCCACTAATATCCTTTCCAAAAAAGGTACCCTGCCACCCCTCTCCATCACAAGTTGGCCCGTTCTGCCGTTTTGCGAAGGACAATAACATTGCTCTATTTCTTACCAGGCATCATTTTCCCCCCTTCCTCAGTATCCCTCCCAGTGTGTATCTGAGTCTTTTGTAAAATATGAATTTATTTTTTTTTAAATTGAAGAGAAGCAAGAACAGTGAATTTAGAGCTAAGCTTAGATGTTAAGACTTCAAACTCTTCAAGTCAAGGGCTGCTTTGAACTATAATTAGGCATAGAATCATCTGTTACAACACTCATGTATGGGCCTGCTCTCAAGCATTAATGTTCAAATAATCAGTACTTTGTAGTGGAAGGGTTCATAGCATTAAATCCATGTCCTCATTGTCCATTAAATCTTCTGGAGTAAGTAATACCTTTAATAAGGGGGTGAATATCATGTATATGTTCAGCAATAGCGTAACGGTACTGATGTAACTGTGCAAGTAGTGAAACACACCTTGACAGATTTCTTTATGTAACTTGCTCTTCTTCTCTCCAAGGTGGCAGCCTTAATTATTGAAACACGGTGCGAAAATGAGACTGAAGCTCTAATTCGCATAGCGTACAATAAATTAATTACAAGGAGGATCATTGCTAAGAGACAAGTTTATTGTGACTGGGACGAATACGATCTTGATGTTCAGTGTTGCAAGAAATGTGAACGTGGTGAGTATCATTATAAGACTGTGTTGAAAAGTCATTAAAAGTGAAAACACAACATGCCTAGTTGCTTTCTGCTGGGGTAGCTAAGTGGCATGCTGTGGGTTTCTGGAGGTAATGCTCCATTCTAGCCGTATCTTTCTCTACTAGAGGACATGAGACAATTCAAAGTATTTCTTGAGCTGCGTGAACCAGTAACTTTTTACTACAGACAGTAGTTCTCACAAAACATGCTTGTCACAAACGAGTGAAGAATTACGAACACATCTTTGAAAGAAGTTAAAAAATTGCAAGCACAGGCTTTTACCTGGAAGACCCCATATATTCATGGGTTTTCCAATTTCAAATATACAGTTTTGTTTGGTGTGTCCTAAATTGGAGGAAGAAGGGGGATAATCAGGTCTTGTGTATGCTACATTCCTGAAGAGCATATACGTACCCGTAAAGAATGTAGATTCTATCCATACTTGTAAATCAGAAAGTATTAGGGATTAAAAAGAAAGGCTGACATAGGTCTTAAAGCTGATGGCTTCTGTCCAAAGATACTGCAAATCCTAATTCTTGGTTTTCTCTCTGTACAGGTTTTGTTAAAAATATCACCTGCCCAACAGATATTAGCAAACACTGCGTTCCATGTGAAAATGGAAAGGAGTACATAGATCATCTCAATGATTTGGCCAAGTGTTTGAGATGCTCTTCATGTGACAGCATATTTGGTACGTCTGTAGAAATAGCTACTGTAGTAATGACTCCTCCTTGATACAGGATTTGACTGAAAAATTTCCACAATCCCTGAAGAGTGGGTAGCAAGCATGTGTTTTAGTGGTAGTACATGCAGGAATTCATGTTTAAGTTGTAAGTTTATTCCTCAGTTCCCTTTCATCAAGCACAAAGTAGCAAAAAGAACAAGCTATGTTGGTCCATTGTTTCTCCTTACATGTGCCTTTTCTCAGCCAAAGCAGACCCTATACAAACTGGTTAGAATCATGGAAGAAAAGCTCTCAGTCTTCTTTTTCCTCTATTTTAAAGAAGAGCGGTGTTGTAAAAGCAGAGGTGGGAGATTTCCCAATGATTTCCTCCATAGTCATTCATGTAATTAATAATATTATTTCAAATTGCTGGAGCTAATAAAGTGATGTCTTTTATACATTCAAGATGCTGTGTGGGATATAGGGTCAAATTAGGAGACTATGAGGCATGCCTTACTGGGTCAGACCAGTGGTCCGTCTACCCCAGTATTCTGAGTTCATCAGTGGAGGCAAGAGATGCTATTCTGAGAAAGCACAAAGAAACCTTGTCTACTTTCTATGGTCTATTCCCTGCTAAGCCTACCAGCATCCACAGTTGTAGGAAAGGACGTTAGAAGGTCCATCCCCATCTAGTCATTTTAGATCTATCTGTGAGCCATTTGTGCATGAAACTGCTGGTGGGCACCAGGTTCCTCAAATTCACTAGTTGTTGCATAAATATTCACCATAGATTTTTTTTTCCTTTTTTTTTTTTAACTGGTTAACCTGATCTCCTACCAGTTCTACCAGCTGTCCTGTAGTTCTGCTGTACATGGATTTAGGGAATCGTAGTTCTGCATTCCTCATGTTGAAAATCAAGCTTGGTGAGTGGAGAGGTAGCTCTTTTCATTAGCTACTATAATAAGCATTTCTGAATGGGTAATGAAATTGAATAAAGCAAAGCAATTCAGTATTTTGACCAGAACCACCAAGGAAACTATTTGTTAAACTGAAGGGGAAAAAAAAGTGTCACTAATGGGATTACTAGTCACATAATCCCACGGACAGTAATGTAGCTGAAGAGAAGCCAGTAGAAAACACCAGGCAGGAGGAAAACTGTGACTGGTTCCATGAGAACCATTCTTAGGATTGTTCATGTTTGATATTTCCATGAATGGCTTCAGCATTGGTTTCACAGTAGAGCTTCATCAAATTTGAAAGAGAACTTAGTTTCCTGTTACGGCAGGGCACTGATTTTGACAACTCTATTCCTATAGGACATCTTTCCTAGTACAGTAATATTTAATGCAGGAATAATGTTTCATAGACGGAAAGAGCTTCATGATATACACTGAGGGTAGGAGAAAATAAATACACTTCTTTTGATACTGAAGTAGGGATTATGTGAGCTAAGGAGAGTGGAATTCCTCACCACCACTGGAAGTCCTCAAGAAGAGACGAAACGCTCAGAAAGAGTAAAGAACCTATCTCTGACATCAAGCAGGGAGATGGGCTACATGATCTGAGTTTCCTTCTGGCTTTATGCTTCTGCATGGGAAAAAGTAGCTGACAATATTTGGCAGTGCAAGACGAGTCCTCTTCTAGGAAGTACTTTATCCTGTGATCAGTTTTTTGAGCTCTTGGCCAGCAGAGGTCTCTTTGCCATCTTCGTGTTTCCAGCTGTGTTGTGCTTACAATTAAACCTCACCTGTGGTAGAGCTAAAGGCACCTAAGTCTGAGGACACGAGCTTGCGAGCAGAGGCCCACTCTTAAGATCTGCTTTTTCAAACTAACAAACTTTAAGAAATGTATTTTAGGTTTGGAGGTTGCAAAGAACTGTACACCAGCACAGAACACGCAATGCACCTGTGCAAAGAACTATTTTTGCAATTCTTCTGTACCATGTAGGCATTGCGATCCGTGTACCATGTAAGTTTATGCCTTCATCATTTCATATAAAATTGCTAATATCCTATATTATCACACGTTTTCCCAGCCAGTTTCAAGACAGAGAATAAGAATAACCTGAGGGAAAACAGTTTTCCTCCACACTTAACTTGTTGAGCTGACTTAGCTCACTCAACTTGCGTCCATGCAGGCTTTCCAAAGGCACACAGAAAAACTTGTGTACCTCCTCCAAGTCTGTATATACTTGTCAAAAAATGTAATAAAGTTTCTCAGCTTTTCTGTTGTCTTTGTGTGATCCACTGTTATATCTAGAAAATAATTTCCACACCTTTTTCCACTCCCATACCTTTCCATACCGTTTTCATACCTATTAAATTCCAAACTCAGAATCTTGACATATGGAATATTTAACTGATAAAAAGTGTTAGAAGATTTTTATTTGCTCTCTTGAGTGTTGATAAAGAGAGATACAAATCCCATGATAATTCTCGTTCATGTCTTCTGCAGATGTGAAAGTGGTGTAATTGAAAAACAATGTACTTCAACTTCAGACACTGTGTGCGGAGTGAAAGGTACCATTTTAAAACTTAGCATGGTCTAGCATCTGCTGTATTTTGAGAGGCTATTGCATTTGCACTGTTCTACACAATGGCTCCTAGCGATTCCTGACAGCTAAGGGCATCGTATCTACCAGACCCTGTACTGACCTGCAAAGCATGACTACTCTTTGCCCTTGATCACTGTGCAGATATAGGAGCGATTACTCCTTTTCAGGGGTGACTCATAATAGGTAAGACTTTAACAAAAATGTAGCTTCTGCCATTAGGAGACAACAGAAAGGCTTTTATAATCTGATGTACTCTTGTTTAAAGTTTAGAGAATGCTGCTGTACTGCATTTCTTGACTTAACTCTCAGGTAATGTTTCCAATGTTCCAACAGAAACAGGAGTGCTACTATGGGCCATTCCTTTGGGAATTCTGTCACTGATTCTACTACCTGCAGTAATATACTTTGTGTGTAAGTGATTTCCTAGTCCTTATACCTATCATACTCTGAATAAGATATTCAGTTGCTTACTTGGATGTAGTTTTATGTTCTTGGCATCCAGAGGAGATATATACACTGTCCTGGATTTTAAAAATGCTTTTTTTGTTTCAGACAACAGAAAACAGAAGGCTGTTAATAGCAAGAGCCTCAATGATAAAATACCCGAACCAGACATTTCTGATGTAAGTATTATTGCTCAGATCACAAAAAATCTCAGCTTTATGCAAGGAGCTTTGTTCCATTTAAATTACAGTGGGATTCCACAAGCATGTGCATTCCTCTCATGATATTTTTGAAGTAAATTTTACCATGAGCACTCTTGTAGAGAAATAAGCGAAATCTGGATTATTTCTGCAGGATTTGTTAACATGCTTCCTTATGTTACATGACCAAGGTCAAAACGTCGTAAATCGTCAGGCCTCCGCTGCCCCAGGGTACCTGTCCCAGTGCATACTTTTAGGCAATAGTGATTGTGAGGTAATTCTCCAGCCTTACTCAGATCAGAAGAGGTCTGTCTGTCCAGTCTCATTCCCTCACTCATCAAAGAGGGGAATCATGGAGAAAACTAAAAGAAAATTACAGGAGTCAAGTGTCATGAAATGTATTTATCCTCTTATAAAAGGTCAATGTTTTACAAAGGTTGTTTCTACTCATTTCTCTCTTGCTTCTCTTTTCAGGAGATTGTACCTCTCAGAGAAGGTAAGAGACAAGTAATTTCTCAAAATTTAATAAAAGAAGAAAAGTAGAGACATGCAAATACTACGCTGAAAAAAAGGGTATTTTTGTGTAGACTTTGCCACTGCCTGGAACTGTCATTCTAGCACAACAGTGAACGCTTATTAAAGAAATGCGAGTTCATATTGTGCTTATTCAGGCATTTAGTTGATATCATGAAAGTTTTGCCTCAGGAGAAATTTCTGCTGCAGAGGAAGCAATTACAATTACTATTTGACAACAGTTCTGTTCCGCACGTGGTACAGCCACTAGGAGGCAGGATTTCTATAATCATGGATAATTATAGTGGAGTAGTCCCACATGCAGCAGTGGGATCATGGGAACACAAACCTACCTTATGTTCAAAGGCAAATCCACACTAGCTACACATAGTAGAAAAAGAACATAAGCTCCAAGGCTGTATCACAACAAAAGATCTGTCCTGTTCCAGGACCTTTCCCAACACTGTTTTGATGAAAACAGGTACATGATGACCAGACTTTAATGATAGAGGAGGTCAGAATAGGTTACAGAGGAAACTGAGATTCTATTTCAAGTGGTAGGAAGCAATGAATTACCTAGCATGAACATGTAAAAGCTATCTATTGTAAAATATCACATATAAAACAGACTGGGTCATGAATACCTGTAACTTCATTTGTTTTGGCTAGAGAAAGTATCAGCTCAGCGCAAGTGATAAAAACCAGCTAGATGTATGTGCCAAGAGCACTCATTTCCATTTATGCTTTTAGATGTCGACCTGAGCAGCCATGTTGTTGATATTGTGGAGGAGCTGACACTCGAAGACACATTGAAATTTGTTCGTTACCACAAAGTATCAGAAACTAAAATAGATGAGATTTATCATGATAATAATGATACATCTGAACGGAAGATCCATCTTTTTCGAGCCTGGCTTCAAAGACATGGGATGAACGGAGCCTATGAAACCCTGATAAGAAGCCTGAGAAAGCTTGACATGCGTGCTGTAGCTGATAAAATTGAGAGAAAACTGCAGGAAGCTGTTTCCAACTGTGCGTAAAGGGGGATAGTTGTACAAGGATGACACTCAGCAAAGCAACACAGGGAGCACTCAGGAAGGTAGAAGCTCTACAATTACAGTGCTGAGCTAAATAAAACCTGTTCTGGAAGTTTGGAAGAGACATAGCACAGAGCCATTTGACTGAATTGGTATTTTTCTAATAATATAAATAAGAAAACTTTAAATGCCATTTTCATTGGCAGTTCTGGTTGATTCAAGGAAGTTATAATATGAACAAGGAGTAATTATGATTTTTGTAGCAATATTTCTCCTTTTTAAAAAAGGGCTTTTTGGTTATTAAGAACTGTGAGGAGAAGTTTTATGGCTTACTTACTAAAAGGTACTGTATAAGTGTCCAGCTATAGGAAGAAGAAATAATGATATGGTATGGTCCCGTGTTACCTAAGTGATGTAGTGTTTTGCTTACATGAAACTTGTAGGATGTTGCATTTTTCAAAGTGAAATCTCTGGTATTAAGATTCTGTGAAACATACCACAAAGAATACTTGAACAAAAAAAAAATCTAATACACAGCTGATTAATTTTGAATAGTATTGAATTACGAAGGTGTTGCTGTGTAATTAAATTCTAGGCTACTGTAAATGGGATTTCTCCCTTGTACAAAAGCACCTTTGTATGTGTATATGGAGTTTTGTATATATGTGTGTGTATTTATGTGTATATACATGTGCAAGTTTTCCATGTAAAAACTCCCAGTGCCAAGTAAAAGTTATTTTCCTCATGCTCTGCAATGACTGCAAGCCTCTTCTAACGCTAAAAGCCTTCAAAGAAGCAGGACCTGAAGCAGCACAGCAGAGCCATGATTTTTGGAAGGCAACCTAGAGAAGCTATGAGGTCTCCATAAGCAAATGTGCAACACTAGCTCTTCTAAGGCAGGAACTGATATAATGAAAACATCATTGTCATTAAATAAAAAATCCACATAGTGCATGGCTTCCATCTTTCCTTCTTATCACGCACCCTACAGATGTCATTTTATGTTTTCTTTTACTCAGGTTAGTAAATCACAGAAGGGGAGACGGCTTTCCTGAAAAAACTCACCTCACCTTTCTTCCACCACAGAGGGCTCTGCTTCCATGTTCAAAGAGCCAGTCGTGCAGCCTTTCAACAGCAGAGGAAACCTCGGTAGAAAGGCCAGATTTCTTCAGGTCATGCAGTGAGCAGGGTGCCTCTTTGGCTCAGGCATCAGTTGCATAGAGAGAATCTCCAGCTGAGCCAAGACTCAGCTAGAACATGAGGGGGCTGCCTGGGCTTGCTCCCACATGCCAGCCAGGCTGTGCTGATGCTGGGTAGGGTCCAAGCGCTGGCACCAGCCCCGGGGGTGTGGAAACGGGAGGGCAGGTCTGGCAGCAGAGTGCCAGTCACTGGCAGTCAACCCCTGGACAATGCAGAGCACCCACAGCTGTGAGGTATTGCTCCAAGAGGTCATGTTTCTAGGAGTGAGGTGCCTGGGAGGGCAGTGCATGTGCCTTAAAACCAGCTGGAAATCTGTGTATGGCATTAAGCAGGAGCCTGGAAGAAAAGGCAGGACTTGGATTAGCTTCAAAATCTTTAAGCCTTTCATAGACTTGACCAGTCAAAGGTCTGAAGGACACACGGCATGTTTTGTTGCCAAGCTCAGACCCAGTTTAAGTTATACAGCTCTTCCCCAGGTCTCAAGCACTAAACGGATGCTAAGCATTTAGAAAAACCTTCCACCCCACTTAGGAGCTTTTTAAGTCTAACCTTTCCAAGTGTCTAATCAACCAGCTTGCCGCTACCATACTGCCAAAATCCCCACGCTGTGCTGCTTTTCAAAGAAAAACCTTCAGACATGCTATAGCTGGATGATTTAATAGCCATGCACCAGATCTGTGCACCTATGGACTGATTAAGGCATAGCACTGCATAAATGACTTGTATCTGTTCTATCTGTGTACATACTGGCATACTGTAACAGCGTGCTGCTCATTGCCATGTTCTGGCCAGGCTCTACATACATAGGAGGATAAAATGTCTGCCTTTCAGAAAAGCAGCATGGCAGTGGTGTAGGCTCTGCCATCTTTCCTAACTTGCAGTTCAGTAGAAGCACAGCCAAGACAGGCAGGAAGGATAGCTCCATGCTCTCACAAGCCCTGGTAGACAGGCCTGTACCCATGTCCCAGCCAGGAAGGTATAAATGTAGCTTAAAGGTATGTTGGCTGGTGCTTGACTTGACCTTTGGCTTTTCATAGCTTCTGGCTTTACCTCTCAGAGTGAGGCATCTGGCCACCAGAAACTAAGGTTGTCCACCTCTTAGGGCTTCAGTGGGTCAGTTTGTAGAACTGATCTGAACTAGACAGATCCTAAAACAGAGGTACCAAACCTCATAAATGTGTGGCAGTGAAATAGAATGAAAGATTATTGTTTCATCACACTGGAATTGCCCAACCTCAGTATAATGAGAAGGGCTGAAAAAGAAAGTCCCTGAGCAGTGAGTCATATTCTATTTCTGCAAGAGCTGCAAGGCTGAACCCAGACTGCCACTAATTCTAGTGGTTAGCATGCATCATAATTTTTTTCAACAGGAACACTGTGCATCAAATAAGGGGGTGGATTCTATTGTGCTTTTCTATTCTATTCTATTGGTTTTCCAGAGGAGTGGGTATATGTCTACATTGCAGTCAGCGATGCAGCATAGAGCCATCTGATCAAACTTAAAGTACCTGGACCAGGGATCGAAAGTGACCTAGTTCTGCCAACCCATGGACATACACCCAGCTTTCCACTGCCTCCTCCTTCTGTGTCCATTTTCAAAGCAGGGCTACATGTGGGGAACCGAAAAAAAACCCTAATGAACACACAAAGAAAAATCCAAACAAAAAACCCCCAACACGAGACTGCTGGTTTACGGTAACCCAGCATCAGATAAGCAAGTGGAAACTGAAACAGAAACTTGCCCAAGGAATGACTTGGCACGTTTTTAAGAGCAGATTACAAAGGGGAAGCTCTTTCTTCAGGAAGCCAAAGCTTTGCAAAAACACTTGCATTTGTTATTTAAATAGCAAACCCAGAACAATGGCTATTTAAAAACAACAATAGAAGAACAGGAACACAGAAATAAAAGGCTAGGAGGATGATCTTACATCAGGCCTGAGAATCGCAAGTGATCACAGGAGCCAGGGGTGTGTTCAGAAACTCCACAAGCTGCTTTGCTGCTCACCCACACTCCAAACTGTAGAGTAACTCCTGCTGCCCCGCAAGTCAACCAAACACCTGCAAGAAGACAGAAACAGGGTCATTATTCCAGTGTGGCACCAGAAGAATGCAAGAGCAGCTCAAGACAGCTCCGGGATACAGGATTGCTGCAACATGAAATAAATGATTTTTAAAGTTATCCTGGAGACTGCCAGTTCTTGAAAACACATGGCTGAGGAATGAACTGCTGAGTACAAAGAGTCTGAAATGTTTCTGTACATGACAAGCATATTAAAGTGTGAGATAGCCGTAGGCTTATTTCCTATATGGAGCAGAGGAAAGGAAAACAATACAAACTAATCTGTGAGAAGAATAAAACTGTATTGGAAAAAGTCTTGAAGTTAGATTTCTTTTTCTGAGGGAAGATACAACCTCAAAACTCACATTCCCTTCTTACTGTTTGTTGATACTTTGATTTTGGACTTGAAAAGCAAACCCACATTCCTGC
>NW_009916091.1:14915-50321 GCF_000696875.1 Nestor notabilis
GCAAGAGGAAAAATGCCCACCATGTGTATCTAGTCTCTAGAACAGAGCTGTGGCTGAGAATTATGAGGGATGTGCGAACAATCCAAAATGTAATGTACCGTCAGTGTTTTCTAGATAGCTTTTCAGCAGTTTTAGCTAAAGTTCCTTTCCAAACTGAAAGCACAACTTTTAAAGCAGAGTGCTAGAGTGCCCTTTCCCATAGTACGGCAGGACAGCTGTGATCTGGGCTGATCTCAAATGGTTTTGAGGTTCAAGGTTTGTCTCTAAGACATGAGGACACCACCTGTTCTTGTACTTTGGGACACAAGGAGGCATAAGCATACACCAGACAGTGCCCCCTCATTTATCCAAGAATGGTTAGTGGTCATTATATAATTCATAGGATCATAGAATGGTTAGTGTTGGAAGGGACCTTAAAGATCATCTAGTTCCAAACCCCCTGCCATAGCCTGGAACACCTTCCACCAGACAAGGTTACTCAAAGCCCCATCCAACCTGGCCTTGAACATTGCCAGGGATGGGGCATTCACTGCATCTCTGGGAAACCTGTTCCAGTGTCCCACCACCCTCACAGTAAAGAACTTTTTCCTAATGTCTAATCTAATTCAGTTTAAAACCATTCCCCCTTGTCCCATCACTACTTGCCCTTGTAAAAAGTCCCTCTCCAGCTTTCTTGTAGGTCCCTTTTAGGTATTGGAAGGCTGCTATAAGGTGTCCGCAGAATCCTCTCTCTCCAGGCTGAACAACTCCAGCTCTCTCAGCCTGTCTTCATAGGAGAGGTGCTCCAGCTCCCTAACTGTCTTTGCGGCCTCGTCTGGACTTGCTTGAGCAGGTCCATGTTCTGTTTGTGTTGGGGCCCCCAGAGCTGAACCCACCTTTACCCCAGGTGGGGTGTCACAAGAGCAGAGTAGAGGGACAGAATCACCTCCCTTGACCTGCTGGTCACGCTTCTTTTGATGCAGCCCATGATACAGTTGGCTTTCTGGGCTGCAAGCACACACTGCCAGTCATGTTGAGCTTGTCATCAACCAACACTTCCAAGTTTTTCTCCTCAGGGCTGTTCTCAATCCAGTCTCCCCCAGTCTGTATTTGTGCTTGGGATTGCCCCAACCCATGTTCAGGACCTTGCACTTTGCCTTATTGAACATCATGAGGTTGGCATTGGCCCACCTCTCAAGCATGTGCAAGTCCCTCTGGATGGCATCCCTTTCCCTCTAGTGTTTCAACCACACCACACAGCTTGGTGTCTTTGGCAAACTTGCTGAGAGCGCACTCAATTCCACTGTCCAGGTAACCAACGAAGATGTTAAACAGCACCTAAACACCAAACCCCGAGGATCACCGCTTACTGCTGTTCTCCACTTGGATATTGAGCCATTGACCACAACTGTCTGTGCGCAGCCATCCCAACAATTCCTTATCCACTGAGTGGTCCATTCAGTAATTTTGAACCTCTCAATCAAATCTTTACAGATTTAAATTCCTTTAAACTTGTCTAAACTATAAACCACTGCCCTGGGCAGGGGTGGTGGTTGTGTTTGGAGGAGAAGGGAGGTAACATCCAGAGCCTGCCCGGTGTGCCCAGAAGGCACAGACCCAACTGCGGGCAGACCCGTTCCCTGCCTCTGCTCAGCAGGTGGCAGCCTCTGTCCGTGCAGTCCCACGCGTGTCCCCTGCCGGTCCCCTCGCACTCCCCTGCTCTGGCTTGGCAGGGATGGACAGCCCGGCGGAGCTCCCTCCCCGCCGTTGCCTCCCCGGCTCCTTCCCCTGCTCTCTGGCTGGTTGTTCTCTGGGTCTGGATTATTCTCAGAGGGAAAGTATATGTTATATATGAGCTCACACACAAAGCAAGCAGCACACTGGCTATGACAAGGGCACAAAGCCTTGCCCTGCTAGAGCTGACCCTGCCATCGTGCTGAGCCAGTTCCAGCTCCAGTTTTACATGTGATCCCTCAAGTCATGTTCCACCAGACTTAACATTACACCTACAATGCCATAAAACATTGTGTGGCAGCTCGTTTGAATGCTCCTCAGATTTGAGGATGAGCACAGTCTGACTCCCTTCAACTAGCCCCAAAATTAAGCAGGTCAAGGAAGTCCCACGCTGTAGAGTAGCTGATGACTTGGCATCACCAGTTTTAAGTTTAATAACATATGGAAAAAACTGTGTCATAGTAACACAGCTGGGCTGCAAACTGAACACTCAAATCTGGAATTACCACTGTTACCGAGGTATGTGCAACATTACCTGTGCCGGCATGAATGCGCATTGCAGTGAAATCTTAATAAATGTTCACATATAAAATAACACAGTTGAGAGACATGCACTTGGTCATTACTTACACAGCTGCCAAGATACGAGTCAAAGGTAGGCTTTAGCAGTGACTGAGAAAGCCTACAAAAGACAAGGCTTTTGCTTAGTGTCCTGAAATTGCATGTCCTGAAATTTAGCCCTCTGAAGGGACTTTGAACCACAATAATCAAGTGAAAAAGCAACTGGTGAAGATGGGAGAGGAGAAGGGGTGGGTGGTGACAGCTTAGAGGCTTTCTGGAGGAACTGGCTTATGATTTACACTTAATTGCTACAACATGTTATTGTAAATGGTCTTGATTTCTTTCTCTTCCAGGCTTGTAAATTAGCCTATTGTTTTAAATAACTATAACTATCGTTTTAAATGACTATACATTAAATGCAGTTTTTACTTCTGTTCTAGCTATAGGAATGTTGGGAATAACCACCTCAGGAAGCATGCTGCCAAGACATTTTTTTTTTTAAATCTTACAAAATCTATGGCTGTTGCTTCCATCTGAAAAACTGGAATGACTATGAATGCTTGAAAATATATAATCCTGTACCGTGAGACGTCAGAGCTTCAAAGTACGCCATGTTTTACACTTTTTGTTAGCTCTGGTTTTGTATCTTTAGTGAACAGCAAATCAGTGACCAGCTCTCTAAAGTACAAAGCTCCTTTACTGATATGCCCTTCCCGAGAAAGTATTTTATTGTAGGAGCTTTATTCAGATCTCCCTACAGCACTCAAAAGCGTTTCCCTGACATCAGGCACACTGGTGTAAGGAACTTCCGAAGAGCAGCCCGTAAAGAGGCTATAAGGAAAGTAATGAACAGTGTTACTCAGTGCAATTTACATAACAATAATAGGTTACATGGGCAGGTATTCTTAGGGACCCTTCAAGTGAGCCTAAACCCTAATCCTTTAGGGAGCCTGGCATCAGTGGCTTGTTGAACAGTTACAAGTGCTTCTGAGGAGGTTCCTGCGCTGTGGCCACACTGCAAGGTACCTGGGGCTCAAGCCTATGCACAGAGTTATATTTACCTGGTGACCCAGAGAATATACACTAGAGGGGAGAGCCAAGGAGATAAATAGAAAATTCGTGGGGTTATTTGTCCTCTCATCATTGCTTGCCTTTACAACTGTAAGACTATTAACCCACTGTCAGTGCAACTTTCTAGGCTCTCTTTTTATTTGTAAAGGAAAAGAGATGAGTAAATTCATAAGCTGGAATTTGGGGGCTGGACACAAGATAAAAGCTCTGTTCTGTGTAAGGGCTGGAGTCAAACAGTCTTTCAGAGACCAGCTTCCTCCTCATTCCTCCGAAGGCACATACATCACAATGAAAATGCAAACATCATCCAGGGAATGCATTCAACACCCCCTAACTCATCCAAGTCCAAAGCAACTACCAACAGAACATGTAAAAACATTTCTCAGAAAGAAATACTGTTTTCCTACTTTCTTCTCTCAGCTATGGACCTATTCCAGAGATAGTCATGTATTATTTTTTTACTTAAATGGAGGAAATGGTTCTTCCAAATGTGACTGAAAATATTGTTGGAGAAATTAAATACATTATGTTTGGACAGCAACCAGGTCCAGAAAATTTCAGCAAAGAAAGTCTTAGAAGCAGAAGTAGTTTGAAATAGAACTTCAAGTGAAATCCAGCTTTGCTTGGATTCAAGTTAGCAACTGGGATCAAAGAGGAAAATAATCCCAATTCTAGAAAGCAAGATTTTTTTCTTTTCTAGGCTCTAATCTGTCATCAGCTTGTACTCACTAATTAACAAATCTGGGCAGACTTACAGACACCCTTAGTATAGGTAAGGCTATAGGGAAGTCCATGACAGAGTCAAAAAGCAAAGCAGATTTTTTAAATCTAAAAGTACTAGAAGAGCCTTCTTGGAGCTAAAGGCATAACTTAAAATGGGATGATGCCTATCTCTTTGGTATCTTGCCACACTATCAAACACTAAAATGCAAGTCTCATTCTTCCACTCTAACCCCATGCTAATGGGCACAGTAGATGTTAATATTCTCATGAGATGTGGCGGAACCTGGCTGGAATCCCCTTCTCTGCTCTGGAACAGAAAATTGCATGCAAGCCTCCCACCTCCCAGAAGTCTAAGTCTGGGCTGTTTGAGGACATCTCTTTCCTGATCACAGTTGTTGAAGCTTTTTCACTATGTGTAATTAAATATTCATTGCTGTGGAAGTTTGAAATTGGTTATCCCTGCTCAGGGGACGCCCAAACTATTAGGTTATTGATATAAGTTATCTAGCGGACCACCATGCCACAGCCAAGTCAGCCAAGGAACTGTCCAGTTCGTGAACCCATCTAATGCATAAGGGCTCAGCAGCCAATACTGAGAACTCACTCGTAGACACTGGCATCTATTGAGATATTAGGTACCTAAATTCGTCTGTGGGTTAGACTGTAGGAAGTAGCAAGAGCTGTGAAGGCAGTGTTACATTATATAGTTTTTTGCATTGTCACACTACGCTGTCCTTTGGGATTTTTCATTTTGATTTGTTCTTTTTTCCTAATAAGGTATCTGGGACTTTCTTCTTTTGAGAATGCAGTACTGTTTATAATATTAAACAGGAAATTAAGTCTTCTACCTGAGGTGAAACCCAAGATTTTTTCCTGTTGAACAATGACCTCCACAGGGAGTTCCTATTTAAAAAGAAAGGGCTGGAAATTCCAGTCACCTTACAATAAATCTACACAAGTCCTTCTGCTACTTCTTACTTTCTGAGACTCCTAAGACTAGAAGGGACTTTGAAAGGTCTTTTACTCCAGTCCTTTGCCCTGAGGTAGGATTAACTAAAATGTTTTCATCCTACCTCGGAGATGGAGACTCCAAAGCTCTAGGTAAAACATATTGAAGTTTCACAATATCTACTCTTATAAAGTTTGTATTAATATCAGAATGAACCCTTGGTGTACTTTCAGCCCTCTCCATCTTGCCATATCCTCTATGACATGGAGAAGAGATTGTGACATTCCTTTTTACAACAGACTTTTACATATTTGAACATTTTTATCATGCTTCCTGCTTCATCTTTTTTTCTCCTCTAGGCTACACAGCGCCAGTTTGTTCAGCCTTTCATTGAAAAGCACTATATTCTGCACAATTACAAGCACTTAAAAATGGAAAGAACATTTTTTTCTGTTTTTCTGCATGATCACATTAGCATAACTAAGCATGCTAATTCATTTGGTTATTTATCTTTCAAACTTGCTAATTAGTCCCCAAAGTAGGAGTGTATTTTTAGATTAATACATTTCTGTGTACATTGCAATTCAGAATTAAACACATGCGAACTCCTGACGCTCCCTCAGGTGGCAGTATGTATGCTTAGGAGTACATAATGACTAACCCAAGATTCTTTTTGAAAACCTTATGCTCAAAAAATTTCAATCTAATTCTGCTAAATCTCCTGTATTTATTACCATGTCAGCTAATGAAGTAGAATTTACACAGTTAGTGCTTTAGTTCCACAAATAGTTGGCAAAAATATAATGGCTGAAATGAATTTCTTTGGCTCCTAACCATGCAACTTTTGCCAGTGTGAAGGTATTTTACACATGAACAAGTTCACTGTCATAATCAGAACTTGGCCAATTCTGTCTCTTCTTTATGTATCCTCCAAATATTGCTCTGTGAGAAGTCCCATGGAGTTGGACTCTGTACAAAATCATTGGGCATTACAGTGCTTCAGAATTCATTTCCAGAGGAAATGTTGCTTTCATCAGGATGAAGTCTGCATTCACCTAGTTCAGATATATGATCTGAAAGAGCTCCATGCATCTGTTTCCTTTATTCAGCTGTCATGCTAAGGGTTGCTGAGGAATTTTCTCTTTCCTGTCTCATCCTTATTGTAACAAGGCCACAAATGCGCAGTTTATTTCTTTAAATAGTTGTCTTTTTCTGTTATTTTGTCAGGTCCTTAATGCATTTTTAATTTTCATGGGATCATTAAATCACTGGAAACGTTAGGAGTTATAACTGCAAAATTACAAGAACAAGGTGTTAACATTTTGTGCTAATCAACTTATATAGATAAAACATATATATATTTGTGTGTATATATAACCTTGCTCCTTGCTGTGACAGCATTGCCACTTTACCCATTTTCTCAGTATTTAGTTACAAGACACAGCCAGACCACTACCAGAAAAACTAATGTAACTGTCACTTGTCTAAAATCAGTTCTTTCCTGGAATTAGTCTTTAAGATTTAATTTCAACGTAACTCTTAAGCTCTTTCCGACTGCAACTCTTTCTGAATCACTGTAACGACTTTCTGAAACATTGTAACTCATCAACTCCTCCACTTCTGGGACACTTCAGGCAGTTTAAAAAAGTGCTGACTCATTCTTTTAGGATATAATCCTGGTGTGCCCCACCTCAGCTGCTCTCTCCACAACATAGCCAGTACACAACGCTGCATCACAAATCATTACTGCTCAGCAACAGCACAGCCACAGTAGTTACAGACAATAATAATGAGATAGATGAACACATGAAATAAATAGAAATATATTTAGATTAAAAAATTAATGTTTTCTCTTGTAGATCAGTAACAAATGGTCAACCTCCTAGTAAAGAACCCCTTCCCTAAACATGGAAATTCAGGCACTGTTGTTCAAAGCAGAGTTCAGGATGTGTGTAGATAGGATTTCCAGTGAGAATACTGCTCAATGTCAGAGGAAACTATAAAATACCTTATAACCAAAATAAAATCTTAATCTAAACTAGATAATTTGATATCAACAATACTATACACATTAAGCAAGGTAAATAAGTATTTCTATCCCTAACTCAGAAGGTTCTTTCCCTCAGTTTGTATATAAATATATTCTAAATCAGTTATGAGAGCACATGTGACAATCTAAATGAAAAAAACAAAGGTGGCTACTGGGAAACAGGCATCATGTACCCTAAATCTCGCATATCTATGTGTCCTGCATGGCACCCATTACTGGTGTGATTCTTTCCACACCAGGGGTTTGTCAACATTGTTGGTGTATTGATCAGACAACTGAGACCTTACAGATGTAATTGTTTTGTTGTCTATCTATCTCTGCCCAAAAGACCAGTTGTCAGGTGACACCGATGAACCAGTTTGTTCATAGTATACCTTTGGATTCCAAAGAATTTTTTGAGCTCAAACCTAGGCAAGGATCTAATCTGCCATTTGGGTCTAACATCCTTAGGTATGCTACATGACTGGAGGGAAGCTCTGCGATCCAAGCTTGGCACTGGCTCCTTTGGCACCTTTTCCCACACTAGCAGTCAACCTTGCTGCATTCTCATGAAATGAGGAGGAAAAGAAAAGAAACATAGAACATGTTTAAAAGAAAGTCCATTTGAATGTAAATAAAGAAAATGGAATGTGCCACAGCAACAGAAAAATGTTAGGAAGAACATAGTGCTAAAGGGCTGTCAGTGGTCACATAGCTAAATCACTTCCAGGATCTGGTACACCAGTCACAAGTCAAAGCACAGTCCAATTCAGAAAACAGTCAAGTGTGAATGTGACCAATACAGAGAAAAGTCATGTTAAAATACATGGAGCACTACTGTAAATGCGCTGTAACTGCAAACATATAAACATGTCATATTTTGTCCTTTACATGCAATGGCTTTATGTGACCACAGTGATATAGATGTCTGAAACATAAGCAACACATAACAAAATTCACTTTTTGCTTCTAGAAATCTGGAGGTTTCTTTCTGGGTGTTCAAGACTGAGTTATCATAGAGCAGATATAGGATAGACTGTAGGGAGACAGTCCTAATAATTAGGAAGAACTGCAAATACAGTAAGGTGGGTAGGGACGCAGCTAGAAATCACAGTGACTACATGCAGGATGCAAGCAGGAACATAAGATGAAGCAGGAAAGGACCTGGCCAGACACCAGGTTAAGAAGGAGACAGACACAGTAGAGGGGAGTCCCAACAGATTCCCAAAACAGGCCTGTATTTTCACAGGAACACAAACTGCTATCACTTGCAGACTAGAAGTGCTGACTTCCAGAACCAAGAGTTTGTGGAAGCATCACACTACAACACTACCACAGTCCAGCACCCCAGATTCACTTACAGACATTACCCAACTTTGCCTTAATATCAAAGCCAGCTATTCGACTTCCTCTGGGAAAGTCTACTACTAGTACCTTCCTCAAGGCAAGTACAAGGATTGCTTTGAGCATTGTGTTGAGTGGCTCTTTATAGCTAAGTGACAGATTTTAGGATCTCAAGGCCCTGCTCATCAGTGTACTGGGTGAGTACCTGGCGCACTGCTGTAACCGCAGCTACCATTAGCTGTTATTACTCTGCAGTAAGGTGGACTTTTCAGAGTCCTAATCATGTACTACACTTTAGTATGTCTCACAGAGGCTCCACATGGAGTGCCAAGAGGATGAAGAGGAATAGCTAGCCTGCCAGGAGGAGTTAGAGACAAGCAGGTCATCCGGATAGTGAAGCAGGTCTGGGATCAGAGCCTGGCAGCTTTAAGATGTGCTGCTCCCTGACTCATGGGAATATGGAGGCTGTATGAGAAGAGAAGCGTAGGTAAGTAGGTAAATTATCTAAAAAAAGAAAACTAACTGTGAATTAAAAGAAGAAAGAAGGGATGTTTCTCAAGTGCAAAACAAAATAGGTCTTATGGCTGCCTGTATGTTCATTTGACATTTTTTCTGCCCTGACGCGACCAATGTCAATTTAAGGCATTTCCCATGCCACTGCTGTAGGTAGTGCAGCTAAACGCAGCTAATTTTGGATATCTAGCTGTAGTCAAAGAAAGTGCTTCCTTGTTTACAATAAGCTCTAAATCAAGCCTAAACTTATGAGAAGAAAGAGTTCCTTGGAAATTAACAGATTGAATTTTCTTCACATTTCGATGGCTGGCCTAACTCATTTATTTCAACAGAATTACTATTAATTTCTACCAATGTATGTTAGAGTTGAATTGTAATAGGTGGATGTTGCCTTATCACAGGACTTAAACTAGATCTTCCAGACAGCTGGTAGCACCTTATGGCTGCCCGCAGCATTATTCAATGGCTGCAGAAACTTTCTGTTCCATCTGTGTGTGGAAAGAATAAAATTAGAGAACTGAAAAATACTCTGGTTTTGAGATATGTAGGAAAAAAGCCCAAAGCAAGGGCTACAGTGTATTGCATCATGGTTAATCACAGGAAAAGAACTTCATGTTACCTAATATAGAAGGAGAAAGAAAAAGGAAATATAATACATACAAGTTCGATACTTACTGAAATGTTGACCCAAAATAATTCCAGGGCCTAAATTTAAATAGAAAAGTATATTTGGGGTTTGCTCCTGTTAATTGGATAAATATCAGTATTCAGTCTTCTCAATTTTTAAGTTAAAAAAAAATGAAATGAAACAGCACAAAGATTTTACTGTCTTTCAGAAAGCTAGACTGTTTAAACAGCTGCAGGCATACCACTTCAAGTGGTAGATAAAACTTTTGCATTACAATGTGACAGTAGCTCCACATAGGCTACAGCTGCAAAAGTTTGGTTTTCCTTCTTCACTGTTAAATGAAGATGTCAAAAATAAAAGTTAAACTGCATATATGGTCACACATCTTTCTCCCTATCCTTCACCTGTCTATTCTTAAACTTCGGTCTATCTCTTTTCTTGGGTTGTACTTAAATTTCTGTCTTGACCTCTAGCATCTGCAGTGTTGAGGATAGAAATACACCAGAACATCTAAGCCTTTTTGCTTGATGCTACTTAAGGGTCATAAAGTTAGTACACCCTAAAGCCCACAAAATCCTATGCTATAGGCTTGTGCATTTTCCCTAAGGTACGGGTGTCTAGCCCTCAGTTTTCTCCCGGGGGAGCAGGATCAGTGGCCCTGTACATCACTCCACAGCACAGCAGTGCCCAGCCAATTCCCTTAGCCCCCTCCAGTAAGCCACGTACACAGCTCTCCTTTGTCACACAGCTGCATCAGCTGCACTTGGAATAGCACAGCCTATTTCTGCAAGAACACATCTGGTGCCGTTGGAGAAAACTGGATTTGTTTGCATACACATAGAGTAGGCGTGCAATGCACACAGGGTTGATGTGATGCTCCCTGAAAGCAGTGGAGCTACTGTTCAGGCATGGTGCAGCCACCCAGTAAAGTGTATGTGTGCCTGGGGAGGTCACCAGCAAGGAACAGGCTGCCACTGTCAGAATAATTGCCGCAAGCTACTGCTAGTCACCTTCCTCAGGAGTAACCTGAGAGCACACAGGGTCTGAGACAAAGAATTGTTCTGGCAATAAATTGAACCTGACCTCTTGAACCTGGCTACCTTGAGCTCCTCAGTCCCTCCTATCCAATATATGCCCATCTTTCTCTATCTTGGAAACCACCACGTGCAGTTCAGGATGACAGACAAGGAAACAGTTCCCAGCTTTGTTCCCACAATCTGCTAATATATACCTGGGGCAAACAGGAAAAAGAACATTAGATGTTTTGCCTTGTCTTGAGAGTATCTGCTTCTTACTTGGCAGTGGTGCATCCTTGGCAAGAATGCTGCTCTGCACAGAAACTTTCCACTCTTCTGTGAGACTGCCCCTAGAAGAAGAAATGGCATTTTTAGCAGCCTTTCTCTGAGGTTCTTAATTTTCTTTCCTCTGCCACTGGCATATTCTAGGACAGTAACTGGTAGAAAATATACTTCTGCCAAGTCCACAGCTTCTCTGTCCTAGTTAGCAGAAGGAATCAGAAGTCCTGCCTTTCAGGACACATTGCTTCCAGCACTTGGTTCCTCCCATACCATCCATCCTTACCAAGAGAAATAGCCCAGATTTTAAGCACCTTTATGGAGCATTTCTAGATGTTTGCTTTTCCTCTGGGACAGCCTAGTGTGCCTCTTTGCCTCCTCCCCTAGGGAAAAGCAGTGACCCCCTGTGTCTGGCAAACTTACTATGACATACACCACCAATACATCTTCCAAAAAACAATCCACAAAAAGAGCTTGTTCCCAGCACTGTTGGCCAGAGGGAATTTGCCGGAGAAGAAACAATAGGTTGTTTCCACAGTGTCATAACTATCTTTTTTCCTGCCTTGTCTTAAGAGGTCTGCGCTAAGTGGGAGCAACAAGGCTAACACCAGTGAGGTGAAATAGAAGACAGGATATGTCTGTGGAGCAGATGAAGATGGCATCAGCTGAGAGAGGGACAGAGCAAGCATGCTGGAAACAGAGGTGGGGAGAAAATGTGCTTAGTAAACAGCAAAAGATGATGACCGATTTTGTCACGTGTCTGTGGCAGTAGCAGAGATGTTGTAGAAATGGATACACCACTGCAAAAAAGGAGGATCAGCTTGGCTGGGGCAGTTCTAGAGTATGTAAACTGCTCTGCCGTCCTGACAAAAACCTCTGGTATGCTGTGTGTTCTTGTTTTGCTAACAAGACACAGCGTTCACCCATTAAACAGCAGCACCAGGCACATTTATCCTGCTTCCATGATTAGTTCATGACAGCGGAAGATATGGATCTCAGCCCAAGCTCCTCCACTGCTCATCTGATCCAGCAGCACATCTTCCTTTTCCTTAAAAAGATACAAGAAGGATCTTCTCCTTCTGACCCTTAAAAAACTCCTTAAAAGTCTGATCACTCTAACCAGAGCTAGCTAAGTCACACCACTTCCTACTTCCCCTCCAGGGACGGGTTTTATAATTGTCTCTGTGTTCCACAGCACTGGTAGTACAGGCTCTTCTGCATCCAAATATTCCACTTGATGTGGCCAAAAAGGAAAGAGAAGTCAGTCACGACACATGGAATCAGTGTGTGAAGGCCTCGTGTGCTGCCTCCTCCCCTGAACTTAGGACATACTGGCCGCAGTTTCCAGGAGTGTTTACATGGAAGTGGTTTGGTTTTGTGTGACTGCTTGCTTGCCATTTGCTTGCTCTATTTGTCTATTTTCTCTGCTCTGAATTCCCACCCTAGCAAGTCTTATTGCAGTGGTATGCAGATCTTTTTCTGATTACCATGCACAGGCTGCATCCCTTTCCTCCCTTGTCTGAGCTCTCTTAAAGCCAGATACAAATACAAATATTAACATACTGAAACACAGTGTAATCTCAACGTTACAGGAAGTTGGGGAGGGGGTTGTTGCTTTGAGTTTGGGGGTTTTTTTTATTTTATTTTATTTTTGTTTGGTTGTTTGGTTCGGTTTTTCTATAACTGACATGCCATGAGGCTGTTCAAAACCGGGGAACAGTTGCTTTATTTCCTCCTACCACATGACAAGCAAGACTTCTTCTTTCATCTTCTTGCAGGGTGTGCCAGCTTCCTGACTCTGGAGTCTGTGAACCCAGCGATGCTGCTAGAGGCCCTGGCATGGCATGACCTGCACAGGGCTGCTCACCACAGACGCAATGTGCACTGGACTGGCACTGCCGCATCCTCCCAGTGTTGCTTCAGTGACTCAGCAAGGAGCGCCCAACAAAATCCCACACCATAGTCTCTGTTCCCACCAAGTCCCTCCAGCTTTCCTTGCACTTCAGGCTGGAGTTGCCCTCCCACCAGAAACTGGGGTACCAAGGCCACCCTGAGGAGCACAGGCATGCCTGTAAGCATAGCTTTTCGCCTCACTGACCCACAGGGTCTGTGGCTGCCAACAGAGCAGTGGGCCTACATCTGTACATACAGAATGCGCAAGAACAAAACAATACGGACATCACTAAAAAGAATAAACCCAAACACACTTAGCAGTTACCAAAGTAATTACTTACATGCAAATTTTACTCTCATTCGTAGTATGAGCTCACACTAAGACTTTCCCAGCAATGAAGAACAGAAGTAAGCCCAAAATCAGTTGTCAGAATTCAGAAGAATCTAAATTCCCAGCTGGTTAAATGGGAGAAGGGCTGCTGAATTCAGTACATCCACACTGATACTCAACAAAACTTGCTGCCCATGTTGCTTAAACCTGTGGGCTGGCATCTATCTAAATCATCAGCTGAGAATATTCTAGGTCTTAACACCACAATAAACAGACTACACCCAACGATCCCTACAAAAGCTGCAGTGAGCACTCATGGGGGCATGGTTCTTCATGCTGTGGAGATGTTTTCTATCTCAGAGACTGTCTGAAGAACAGTTTTTGGTGGTGCATTAGTGTCATGATTTTTCTTTGTTGATGTAGCAATTAATCTGCTGTGTTGTTTTTTGCTCTCATATGAAGCTAATATACAGTAAGCATAATCCCTAAGGGGGGGTAAAAAATAAACCAACCAAACAACAAAAATCCCAAACACAATCCTTGTAGTGAAATCAAGTACTATCTGAAATTCCGTGTCTGCTTACTGCTAATAGGAAAACTATTAGAACATTTGGTCAAAGGTCAGGAAGCAGCAAGGGCTTCTTAGGAACTTTGCTGTAACAAATGTATAGATCCATATGGAAATGTGACTGGAAAATATGTTTTATATTCTAAACAAAATCACCTGACTGGGAAGTCTCATCAGAAACAAAAGTATTCTATACTCTGAAACAAACAGCCAGGCAAGTCTGATCCAGTATACACTGAATTCAATTGGAGTAATCCCAGTAGGTCCCCTGGAAGTAGAAATAGATCCAAAATATCCTGAGTAATTATAATAAAAAATAAATCTTTTTTTTTCTTTTTGAAGAATCATTGTTTTGATAGAATGCCCTAAATTTTACTAATTTTCACAAAGCATTCAAAAGCCAGTGGGAGAGAAATTTTCACCTCCCTTATCTTGCCAAAACACAAAAAATAAAAAATAAAAAAAAAATCCCATCTTTGCATCATTGAGGATTCCTGCAGTATTTGCTCCTTGCAGCATAGCCATAAGGTAGGGAAGTCTATTTGCACAGCAGTCAATACAATTAAATGCCCAGGTTTTATTCTCAACCGCAAATCAGCCACCTCCTACATAAACACCAAATTGTACTGAATTACAGGCAAGTATCCTCCCATTCCCAGAAGAAGATGAAAGGGGCTTACACAGCTCACATCTCACTGAGCTGAAAGCTTTGTGTTGCATACCTGAGGGGCACAGCCCAGACCTTCCTGAAGCTGTGGTGCAGCCAGGATCATGTAAGAGTATGCAAATACTGGCACAGGTAACAGGACGCCCATAGTTGGCAGGCTTCTTAATTTTTAATCCTTCATACTTTTCTTTCTAAACTCTTGTCTCAGCAAGTTGCTCTGGACAAACTATTCAAATTATAAAGAGAACCATAAGTATTTTCCTTCAAAGATGCCCTTTTTGCTGCCTAATTTAGCTGGCAACAACATCAATAATGTTATGTAAGGGTGATACAGCTGCCTATCTGCCAGCAGAAAATACATTGGGTATTAGCTGTTGTTCTGACACCAAATGGTGAAAATTCTCAACTTCTATTCAGCCTTTCTGAAGAAAATGTGCCTGTGGTCTTGTCAGGTGCAGTGTGTGCTGTTCCTGGTCCATAGAGATCTCCAGAGATAAGCTGTGCATATAAATGCACATTTATAAGATAAGGAGCTATAGGTCATACGGCAGAGAAGAAAACAGATACCAAGAAAAACTACTCAAAAACATTTGTGGAAAAGGAAATAATTTCTACATATCACATTTCCTTTTCAGTTACTGCCATCAGAAAATTTTAATCAGTGTTTTATTTCCACTAATCTCACACACACACAAAACACAACACAGAGGAATGGAACCAGTTATGAAGAGAAGCCAGCAGAGTGCCTATGAATTCAGAGTTGTCCCCAAGGCTAGTCTAGAGTTATACAAAAGGATGAAGTCTGGCTTCTTCCACTCTATGCAAATTAAATCCAGCCAAATAGGCTCTTTAATCTCAAAGAAAACATGAAGAGATAAGAGAGACCAGACCTTCAGAATGACAGTGCTTATTCTGCTCACAAAGGGATCAATCTTGCAGCTGCAGTCCCAAGAGAAGGGCTTCTGGGGATGGAGAAATTCCGTGAAGTGACCTTTAGCTTCTTAATTCCTGGAAAGAGATAGAGGGGAAAGACAGCAGACACCAACGTTCCCTCCTCTTTACAGCAACAAAGATTTAAGGATTCCTGCTCTCCTGAAGATGAGAGCTCCTCAGTACTTGGAGGTCCCCCCAGAAGCAGGAAGACAGAATACCCAGTGCCACTTGTATGGCCAGGACAGTTGCTCCTGCAGCCCATAGCTGCAACCTACCCAAGAGGATTATGGCAAGAACTACTTTGCCATTGTCACAGGTAGGCAGCTCACAAATGCTGGTGGAAGCTACTCAAAGCAGGCTTTGCATGGACTAGACAATTCCCCTGCATCACTTCCTCCACTCTGCTCTGCCTCTCTTTCCTCCCATCACCAGGCAGTAAAACTGTCATGTTCAACACAAAGGTTTGTGTAATCACTCTGCTAGAGTATGGCTCTTCGTCTGTCTTTCATGCTGCTGCCTCCTTTTCCCAGGGGCTTTACATTCTTTGACCAATTTCAAACAAATCTGACAATAGGATACCAGCCAAAGAAAAGACGTTCTTCAGGCTGCAGAGAAACAGATGAGGAGAAGGGATATTTTATAATGAAGAAAGAGCTATAGAGCAGATGCCATTTAGATTACACATTGGGAAATCTAGGCAAAAGCCAAGACTCCGCAAGACTGGCATGCCATTAGCTCTGCTGCTTGCGCAACACTTTAACAGTCATGCCCGCAGGAGCATTCAGTCCTTTGGTTATTTATCTGGGGAAAGCGGGTATGTCATAAGTACAGGAAGTCAAAATCAGTTATTAGCTTCATGGTGTTTTCACACCTGGAGAAACTTGCTGTCTTTAAGATTTATTTATTATGCCACCATCAGATTTGCTTGAAAGTAGCCAAAAGCTGGGTAGGAAGCTGCTGGAAAAGGGAACGAGTAGAGAGCAGACAACTGTATTAGTCACTAACATCATTCTGCTTAGACAAAGATTACCAAAATATAACAAAAGTGATTGGTAAAAAGTAAAACTACTTCTAAAAGTGTTTACTTATGAAGCAGGCTCTGTAAACACAGAGCTTTCTCAGAACCTGAATATAATGTCACTGCAAGTTTCTTACGCAAGCAGAAGATTGTTCAAGAGTTCTATGTTTTAAGCATGATAGCATTAGGGAAAAGTCATACATTGTATGATAAATCTTGGATTCTGCTTCTCAGAAAACTTCTTTCTGTTTGTCAGGCTCCTGCCTTCTACAGTTTCTGCTCTGCCAGTCAGTAAGTAATCAAAGATATCGTCAGCTCTTTTGTGCCTGTAAGGAAGTCTATGTGAAGAAGAAAGGATATTATGATGATTTAGTAAAAACAGAGAAGCAGTACAGTTATCTACGACCACGTCGTCATCATTCCATCGTCTGTAGGAAAATTCATATTATGGTTTTGTAACACAAGGCTTTGGTAGCAATAGTGCCTTAAAGTAGTCCTGCTCAGGCCTGTCAGCCATTTACTCCTAGCGTACTGGCCCTCAACACCATGTCAGACTATATCAAGGAAGAGATTTGACTTTAAAAAAGAAAGCTAAAGATGACCCTTTTTCTTCTTTTCCCCAGAGCTGTTTTGCCAGAGCAGCTCAGCTTCCTGAGGCAGCTCACAGGATAGCTGGGCAAACACTTGGACTGGTGCTCCTGAAAGAACAGCAACATGCCACGAGTGCCTGGGTTTGGAGATGGAGCAAGGAGGAAGAAATCCCTCATAGATAAAAACAGGGCTTTTGTGAGTCAGAATAACCTCAGTTCCCCAGTAAGTCTAGGATGAAGGGCATTGTAAGCTCCTACCTGGCTAGTAAACAATTTGTCCTTTGCACCTATTTGTTTCTCATTACTTTCTATCTTTACAGAGTGCTGCTGCTCCCCTCTCCTAGCTTGCTCTGGCCTGAGGCTCTTTGTGCCTACTCTGCCTCTGGAGCAGTGCCACATCCTCCACACCAGCTCCCAGCCTGACCTGAGAGCCACACTGTCTGGTCCCAGATTTCATTTCTGTACCATCCCTGGAGCAGGTCCCAGAGCTATACCTCCCACCATGCCATCCCAGCCAGCAGCCTGCCTTCCTGCTGCACACTCTTCTCCAGCTGCATGGTACTGGTTCCCACTGCCAGTTGGATTACCTTTTTTTATTGGAAAAGATGCAGACACAATACAGGCACAGCCCCAGCAACAGCTTACTGAGCAGTAGTTTATGACAAGGGTGCAGTAGGAAAGTAGGCATTCTCATTAACTCTCTGGGGACACTTTTCCCTGTTCACATGGCCTGGACCCATCTGCACTTGTCTTGGGCAAGTCCTGACAATGGTGTGTGCTGTATTAAGCTAGCCTGCAAAAAGATGCCTCTGGAACCATTTTTCTCCAGTGCTTCTGACTCCCCTGCTCCTTAGATCCTATTTTATCAGTACATCCTGCCCACACAAGAGGTCCAGGCCAAGGATCACAGTACTGCTAAAGCTACAACGAAACCACGCATGTTCCAGAAAATCAGCATTCACTTTTCCCCAGACATACTCTGCAAAGGATCAGCACTACTCAGGGCTGTTTACTAAGTGACAACCACCTCAAAAGATGGCTCAAGCAGAGAACTGCAGCACCTTGAGCAAATTAGTGTAATGAAGAACTGGTGAGGAGAAAATGACAGGTTTCCCACTTCAGAAGAAAATCTTCAGCCAAAACTGGATGACCACTAGTGGCTAATCTATAGCTACAGAGCCCAGGCACAGAGAATTGACTGGAAGCCACCCTCTCAGATCAGGATGTGGGTTGAATCATTCTGTGGCTGCAATGAATCAGAACCATACGACAAATGCCCTGAGGTCTTGCAAGCATCAAATGGAAGCAGCATGGGGCAAGACAGTGTTGAAGGCTGTGTGAGATGTAGCACAGTGATAATAAACCCCCCAGAGCAGTCGCCTCTTCACATCTCCAAAACCTGCACTTATCTCTGTCCCCTGGGCCAAAACTCTCCACCACAGACAACTCTAACACACCAGGATCCATGATCTGGTGGACCAACAGCAGCCTGCAAGACATACCTCTAGCATGGCCCAGGCCCATCTCCTCTTGTCTTGGGCAAGTTGTGACAACAGTGGGTGCCGTATTAAGCTAGCCTGCAAAAAGATACCTCTAGAACCATTGTTTTCCATTGCTCTATCTGTGCAAGATTCTATCTGTGATTTAATCTAGCACTGTAGCTCTGCAGTCTCCGTATATTGCGTACAGCCTAACAGTGAGGGAAGTCAATGGCCAGCAGCATATTTCTCTCTGCACAGAAGCTGATAGAAGCTTAGCCAAGCCAAGATCCATGCTGCAAAGGCTGCTGCAGCATTCCTTGGTAGTTCTTGGTAAGAGGCTAAAGGGGAAAACTACTTTCACAACGACAAGATGCAAATAATGACTACCCCTGACATCGCTTAGAAAAACTACTTCCCGAGACAATAACTGATTTGAGAAACAGAAGGCTGAACCATCAAGAAAAGTGCCCCCAAATCCCCTCAACAGGAACTGACTATACAGCAGGAAATCTATGATGCCACACATCCCTACCTCATGCCAGCACAAAATCATCATTTTCATATGATCCTAGTGTGCAAAAGGGAGTCAGATCCAACTGCAGCCACACATTAAACTGTCGCAAAACTTTTCAACTGGCAGATCTGCCACGCACACGTTATAAGGGCTCATAAGAACATATCCTCACTGATCTCTGGACTTCCACATGGTATGCAGATCCTGCTGCATCTCTTTCCAGCTACTCTTTCTCAACTTTGGCAAGCCAACCAACCATTCAGTTAATGTTTTTTTATCCCTCCAGGAATTGAGTTGCAGATCAGATCTTGGGTATTTTATGTTGATTCTACCTGCATTATCAGGCAGAAGTTGCAAAAAGGAATGCCACCTGGGTGTGTCAGGAATGCTGCTGCCACAGGCATCAGAACTGTCACTCACCTTCTACTGTGACACTTCCATCCTTCACATGTACCTCTCAGAGCCACAGAACCTCACAACCAGGATGTTCCTCATTGATGTGCCCTCTCAGTCAAGTAGAAGGGCTTGTTCTACTTCAGCCAGTTTTGGAAGGGTATTTGTATTGTTTCAATTCTCTGATACAACACAACAAAGCATATGGATGACTGCACCTAGGGTGTTTAATTAACTAATTGGTCATTATATCTCCTAAAGTTATTACTGGAGCATTACCACAGCATCTTCACCTGTTTCCTACCGTAGTCCCATTCTGCAATGCAGAGAGTGGTGACTTCTGGTAGTTATCTGAGAATTAATCTTCTATATTTTTATATAATTCGGGGGCAATGAGAGAATCTAGATAGCAAGCAGAGACTGTGAAAATGTATTCCACTTATTATGCTTCACTTTCACATTCAAGTCCCAAGTCCACAAAGATATTTGAATAAACACCAAACTACTGTTTAGCTACCAAACCTCTAAGTGATTTCAGTAAAGGCCTAGGTGCATAAGTTCTTCTGTGTGTCTCAGTTAAGCTTTCTGAGATAGACCAAACTTATTATTTCACAAAATTAGAAGAATAAGGCTACAAAATCATGGGCTGGGGAAGAACAAGAAGGAAAAGCAAAGCAGAAAGGAGGTAAAATTTATAACTAGCTATTCTTATTGAAGCAAAAAAGAGATAACTTAGAATATGACACATGGATCTAAAATAAATACTGGGATTGTTAAGGCAAGAACTTATAAAGTTCAGAAACTGTCAGTCTGACCCATCTGCATGTGGGCAATGGGAAGGGCTTTGCAATCGTTGCTGTTCAAGCATACATACCAGCACTGAGCTGAGTGCTGTGGAGTTTCCAAGATATCTCAGGCCACCAGTTACCCACAAGGCTAACAAGAGTGCTCCACTTACCCTGTGGGTAAGATGGAGAATGCACTAACTAGAGACATCAAGGTAGCTGTGGTGACAAGGCCATGTCTCAGCTCATCAGTTCCCCGAATAGATGGATAAGGAAAGCCTCACTGTTGGATAAACCTTAAGCCACTAGTCACCTTAAACCAACACTGAACTCAGGTCAGCCTAAAGACAAAATGCAGATAAAAGAGCATTTGTTCATCACATCCAAGATAGACAGAAATCTGTAGATTTTACAGAAATTACTGAGGGAATCAGAAAATTCTTGTTTGGATAGCCAGGTAACTTGGTTTTTAAATGGGATTAAAGTTTACTACCCTTGACTGAGACCAGATGCGACCAACCAGTTCAGGATGATCATTAGTTTTGGATGACTGCTCCCCACAATCTTTAAAACATGCAGTACCACACTCTGAGTGTGTTCAATGACATAAGCTCCACACCATAGTTTTCACAGACCAGTGGAAAACATCCAGGCTCTCTCACGATGCACTGAAACGTATTTCAGAGACAGAGATGGTTGAAGAGTGAAAAAGGCAGGCAGGTTTTCTCTTCTTCCCATCGATCACAGCCTTACACTCTCTTTGTCTCACTCCTGTGTCTTTTCCCTCCCACCACCTGGTCTGGCTCTTGACTCCTTAGCATAACATATCCCTTTTGTTTGTCTATTATGGGACTTAATCCACTGACTTTGTTCTCAGTTTTGTCCTCTTAATCTTAAGGAACGATTGACATTAAAGTATTTGGAGTAGATCCTGTGCAATGACTTTCATGAGGGACTGGCTCAGGATTTCTACTTCTTAAGGTTCATACCAAAAGCAAACCTGTCCATTTTGCAATGTTGCATAGTTTGGCAAGAGACCATGTAGCCCATGTAAAACTGTATGCAAAACAGACAGGATTGTGGATATCACTTCTGATCAGGCTTTTGATGTCCTTAGTTAATAGTGTGTCATGCATGTTTGCACAGGTATGTGTATATTCTATGTATATATTCTTGCTGAAGTACAACTACTTTTGGTGTGTGGTCTGCCGAGATGAACTGTTGAAGTCTGGCCTCAGCATAAGCTGTAAAAGCTTCATGTCACACAGCAACTATGACAGTAAATGGTCAGCTACACAGTCCTTTTTAACATCAAAGTGTAGAACCCCTAACAATTTTCTCAAAAGAAATCTGAAAACTTTGTCAGCTTTCAGCAGCAGTTTACAGTATTTAAATAAGAGGAAGGTCAGACAGACTACACTTAACACTGTTGGGAAATGACAGACTGCATTGAGAAAAAACAAAAAAGGTCACCTAAAAAAAAGCAGCCAAAAGATTCCCGTTTCTTTATAACATTGGTAATTAAATGAGGTTTCAAAAACACTCACAAAAGAGAACAGGGAATTTCCCAAGATTTTACAACTTGTTTTCCCTCTCTGTCCCTTCTCATATCTAAAAGTAAACACACATTATGTAACAGAAGGAAGACCATTATATATCACTAGCCAGCAGTGCATTTCCAGCAACTAGGAGATTATAAAGACAGAGAAATCGCACAAGAAACTGCAAAATATAGCTAGTAGAGAAAGTAATTTATATTCACAAGAGACCAATGTTTCAATCTTTCCCCATTATATCAATTCTATTTGCCCAGATCATGTTAGCACTCAAGTAACAGTTGGGCTGTCTTCCAAAGCACTTCAGCTTTCCTTATCTGAAATGGAATTATTAACTTTCCTTGTTTACTAGTAATCCTATTTATAGTTTACACACGTTTTCCTTTTACGTAGAGGCATAGAATGAATAGTTCACTAGAGACTGAGCTGAAAGTGCCCAGAGAATAAAAGGAGAGGGTAAACACATGGGCACAGTAGGGAATGGGATCTCAAGAACAGGTTAACAGTGGAGGTTAGCAGTGAACTGCTGACAGAAAGATCCTCCACACAACATACAACAGAGCTGTGCCACTGTCCCCAGCCATCCATGAGCTTCTGTTTTTTCCCAGGACTGTACAGAATTGAGCAAGAGGAGAACCCTGTTAACATATATCTGTTAATACTTCCTGTTCTAGGGCAGAATCACAAATCCATATGGATCCTAACAGATGTCTCTGAACTGCTCTTTCTGGTGGTGATAACTGAAAACCCTCCTGAGATTCATCTTTTAGCCTTTTGCGATCCCTCATAAATTTTCCTAATACATTATATTTCCCCCATGTCTAAGCAAATCTTCCTTTACTGCAGTTAAAACTCACTATTTCTATCCTACTTACAGGAGGTACAGAGAAAAAAAAGTCACTATTTCTGCCCATTATGCATTTGAAGACCAGTACATCTCCCCTTAGTCACCCTTTTTGATTAAGCAACTCCAGAGTGCCTGTTTTTTCCATCTTTCCTCAAGGATCATGTACCTTCAAAGACTCCATATTCCTGTAGCTCTTGTTAGAATAATCTCTAATCTGTCTACATCCTTCTAAAGTCATACTGCTCCAACTAGACGTAGTGCTGCAGCTAACATTTTGGTAATGTCAAGTGGAAAATCTTGATGTATCCTGCAAGCTAAGCTCTTTGTTTATATGACCCAGGATTTGTCATCTGCAGAGTATCACCACTGTTGATGCATTTTCATGTTTTCAACCACTCAGTGCTTTTTCTGCCACTTAACCACTTGTTCCCCACCAAAACCTGTGACAGAGTGCTTGATTTGTTTTAAAATCTCATCCTACTTTTATTAAATCATTCTTCAATTTGTCAAGATAATTTTGAATTCTAATGAACTTCAATTTACTGAAAATATTATTAGGTACAAGACATGCCCATGAAGCACCTGATTCTTCCACTTTATCTGTCCTATACTAAACCAATCTACATTGTGTTTCCCTGAATTGCTTATCTGAACAGCATCAAAAACCTCAGTAAAATCACAAACATCTGAAACCTACTTCTTCCTCCATGCTCACAAGACCAGTTACACCAAGTCCTAGAAGGCAGATAGACTGATCTGCTTAGAAATAGTTTCACAGTTTATTGTGACTTAAATTTAATCTATGTTGATGAGTCTTAGTGTTCAGTTCTTCTTTCCTGCTTTCCTTTTCACTGATGTGGAGAAAATACAAAAAGAGGGTTTGGGCAGTATATACAAGTGTGTATTCAGCTCAGAAGAATTTTGCAGGTCACTGAAGTTAGCAGTATACAAGGAGATACTAGAAAAAAGTGTTTATAGAATTAAACATAACACTATGTTCAGTTTACTGCAGCAACACAGGATCTACTGGAAGGTCAGAGACTTTACAGGTAAGCAGTAAACAGCTAGTGTTCAGAAGGAAATAGTAGAAAGCGTCATCAAAAGTGCATGAAAGTTGTTAGGACAATGTGAAAACAATGTTTCTAAACTGTAGTCTAGAAGCAAGTTTAACAATTGGAGGACATCCTGTCATTTCCAGACTTTATCTGGTTTACATATTCCTGGCAAGAAAAAATAAAACCTTATCTCTAAATTTGCTTTTAATTCAAATAGACTGAAAATTCTGAGTGGATACTCCAAACAGGTGCAGGAGCAAGGCCTTTCTTAAGTAAGAAACTTACTGGCTAATTATGCTTGTTCTGAAAATTTAATCTTAATGGGCTGAATAGTATCTCTTTCGACTGCCTATGAAAGCGCTTCAGTCATTACAGTTAAGTATGCTGATGACAGGGTGTTTTTTTCCACATAAACAACCCTTCTATAGCTTCTTACTATTATGACAATGGAGTATTTCCATTTTCATCCATTAGATCTCATGGAACAAATGAAGTTAATCAGTCAATGTGTGGGTTGACTCAGTGAAGTTAGGGACGACCTCTAGAGGACGCCAGCTTTGACGTCAGGCCAAGTTGCTCAGGGCCTTGTCTAGTCAAGTTCTGAAAATCTTTGATTAATATTATTATTCCAGTATTTATCCACCCCTAAAGCCTGTCCTGAGGAATGCTGTTGCAATTTGCCATGTCAGTTGGCTTTACCACACCTACTGCATGTGGTACAGCCCTGGACCTCTCACACTAGATGCAGCCAAAGTCTATGACTGCATCGTCAGCACTCTATGTATCAGGTACTTTTTCTATTTTATTCAATTAAGCACTCCTAAAAGAAGTTCTGCCTGCATATATGACATGAGTTCTAATGGCTGAGTAGCAACCAATTAATTCATAGAGAGTCTTTTCCCTTAATATCTTCGTGCTTACAGAATCACCTATAAAATACCTTCCAAACAGTATTAGACTACAGCTTCCACACATACTTATGGTACTATTTAGTGAAGAAAGAAACCTTTTGGGCACTAATACAACAACAAGGAAGGTGGGATTTGGCATCAGCAAGCTATTTGAAAAGCTACACAATTTTTCATAACGAAAAAGAAGAATCTGTCTGACAAATACTCATGCTGCATGGAGCTATGCCAAGTGCCCCAGGGGGGCATGGATAAGTTTTGGAGCACCTCACTGGTGAAATGGAAAGTATGAATGCCTCTGAATGATGACAAAAGTACATGTAGGAGTATTATTTATCTCTTTATATATATGTCACAATTATATATCACTTAGCAAAACTCCACAGGCCTGCTTCAGTTTCAACCACCTCGTGTCAGCTAGTAGGAACAAGTCATGGAAGAGAGAAGCATGGGTAGATAACTACTCTCATTAGAAAAATTTCCATTCAGCTGTTCAGCTTCAAGAAATGGGAATCCCTTTGAATCAAGAAGAATGCTTTCCCATTCTTGCCTATGTGTTAGGATATGCTGGGTATGCAGGTTAGCATAAGGCTCAGATCTTTAAAATTGATTTAATTTATTTACATTCTCTCTTCTCCGTTGATCCCTGGGCAGAAGGGAGAACCTGACATGTGAGGAAAGCCCTCAAGTAAACAAAAAAACAAAACAAAAAAAAAATTAAAAAAAAGGAAGAAAATTGCAGAACCAGTTCCAACATTCAAAAAATCATCTTTTTAATTTAGATTCCTCTGAGAAACAATCCTATTCTTAATCTATTTTATCCCTGTTTGAGTCTGTTACCACTTTACATGTTTAAAAACAAACACCCTGAAAATAAAACGTGATGTACCACTAAGTAAGTAATCTGATGGAAGTGTTTCCTGGGAGAAAAAGAAGAGTTACAGCCTGCTCCAGCTAGTCCAATCCCCATGTTCAGCCATGCTGATTTTTCTTTTTATATCCAAAAAATCAATATATTCTCACCACTGAGCATCCCTATCATTACTGAAATCAAAAATATATTTGTGCAATGCAATGAAGCATTCAAATAGGTTTACCAAGGCCAGGGCCCAGCTTCCTCTAAAGAGTAAAATGAACCAGGCAATCCTGCTTCCAGCCAGCCGTGTCTACATGCTCTCTCGCTGTTCCCAGGACCTGTGTTAGATTGGTGCGCACTGGACTTGAACTGAGTTTTCTCCCTCGGTGCCAGTGCTTACTGGCTGGCAACATATCCCATAGCATTATCCTTACCCGTGTTGCAATCATGTTACACTGTTTTTGCAGAGAGACAGACCCTGTGGAGGCTTTCAGCCTTAGGGTTCCCTCCATACCGTAGAGCATAAGGAAGAACCTGGGAGGATTGCTTTCCGTTTAGAAGGGACTACCGTTTACTAAAGCTGAGTGGGAGACTGGTACTGTCCTGGTGCCATGTTTTCACTGCTATCACGTAGCAAAGTAATATTCCCTTCCTGAAACAGCAGCACTGCCACTTTCTGTAATATCAAAGTGTTGTTTCGAGATGGTAGATGGACACTCCACCAACAGAATTATCCCATAATTCACTCCCAATTTTTTGCCAGGCATTGGCACAGTGAATGCTGTGGGCAATCATGCAGTCATACACAGATACAAGAACTACCAAAGCCTAGCTCAAGGTGACAGTTATGCTCATGTTCTCTGACCTGAGGCTAGCTCTAGGGCAATTCAGTTTTCCCAGGAAGATTTTGTGTAACTACATCAGGTGGTCTTGTTTGGCCCCCATTCATCACATCTACTATTAAAGTCGTGTTATGTGTCTGATATTAAAGAAGAGATTTCAGGATCATTTCTACAAATTTCCTAGAAATGCCCCAGTATTGCCTGCCATAGATACATGTTCTGCAGCATGAATAATGGGCTTAGTGCAAACTACATACATGAGCAATATGGAAATGAAGCATAAGTCTCAAGAACACCCAAGGTTTTTGGCTGCTCTGGGCCTGGCCTTATCAGGTAGAACAGAGACATGGGCAGAAAATCTCTGACCACTTGGACCCACCCAAACTGAATGAAGATGCCTGCAGGGACAACCTAAGGAATGAAGTTTCTGTTCCACTGGGAAACTGCTCTGAAGGGAAGGGTGGAAGAGGAGTTAAAACAGATCAAGGGAAAAAATAGTATTATTTTATTGGATAAAACTTGTAAGGATTATATGAATTTTAGCTGTAGATATTGAGAAAAGAACAGAAAAAGACCTAAAGGCTTAATGTTAGACACAAAATCAGATGCCCAGATAGTGAATAGTCCCACTAAGGAAATGCTAAATTGCTAATTCTTCACATGAGGAAACATCTCATTAATAACCTTACGAGAATAAACACTTGCCCTGACTTCAAAAGATAACTCCCCTCTGTACATTCCAGTCACTCAGTTCTCAGTAAAAAGGAAATCTTTAATAGTTTAACAAATACATGAGCACTGAAAGAGATGACTTAATGACTCACCAAACATGTTGAGATCCCAAAGAGACAGACATGTCTCTAGAGGAAACATCTGGACAGATCAAGGGCTTTTTACCTTGTTTGATTCTGGAAAACATAATCTTTCAAGCCTTGCTTCTTCCCATAAGGATAAAAAAGTATTCGTAGTGGAAGACTAATTTTCACAAGAAGTATTGGCTTAGTTATATTTGGGGAAGAAAGTAAATATGCATATTACAATATGTGAGTTACATGAGAATCTGTCAGAGATAAACATATGCCAGGAAAGCTTCTTTGTTTTTCTTCATTATCACAATTACTTAATCTTAAAAACAAAGGGTGTTGAATTTTGTGCAGTGCAAGTTAAAATCAAACTAATTTAATTTCTAAATCTCAAGACCTACTTGCCAAAATGCTCAGACTTGGTAACATTTAATAAGTGGTGGAAGAAACAGCTGGGAGCATGCTGAATCTTTGAAGACTACAAATGAAGCAAAAGCACACAAATTTCTCTGACAATAATTCCATAGTGCTCACTTCTCAAATGAAATTTAATTTGGCATTGACTTACAGCTGTCCCCAAATGTTGTTTAAACTAGGCTGAGCACTCTGGAAGTATTTTCTGTGATTAGATCCCACTTATTTTGCTGTTTCTCACAAAGAACCCTAGCATTTTTGTTGTCCCTGCTGACATGGACCACCAGATGTCATCCACTGCTGTCAGAATGGAAGTGGTTGGCACATCAGAAGAGCACACTCACTACCTTTCCGATCATATCAGTGAATATCACTTTGGAAAAAAACCTTATTCTTACTCTCACCTTGCTTGATAAATGGCACCGTGGATTTTCAGCACACTGTAACGAACATCTCACAATTCTCATATGTCCCTTCTATCTAATACCAGTGTAGACCAATTATTCTCTTCAGATACCTCCATGGTTCTCCCTTCTCACTCCTGACTTTACCCTGTAACTTACTCTGAGAGGAAGCATAACCACTCAAAAGTCCACTTCAGTCTTGAAACTGATCATCTCTACTGTATACAGCTGAGAGGCATGCATTGAGATGAGTACGAGTAAGTTTGGAAATGAAGCAACTGCTCTAATAGGCTGGAAACTATGGGTTATTGAACTGTATAATAATTTCTAAACAAGCAGCTTTGAAATACATGGTTGGACTTAATATGTGGTGGTGGCTAAAAGTTTCCCCAAGTACTTGCTGTGCTTTGGGAAAAACTTCATCGTAGAAATAGGAAGTTACATGGTATTTAGTAAGTTAAAACATTTAGTCAAAACATATGTCACTGTTTCACACAGGACTTACTAAAAAATACAATGTTCATTTACAATCCATATATTTCATAATTTAAATAAAAGCATGCAATTTGTCAGTAAACATTGCCTTTATAGGAAAATGCAGTAAAGTTTATCTTTTCCTGTATTTACATAACAGTCTGTCCACTGAGACTTAATTGTTGTTACTGGCTTGCCTGAAGCCATTAATAGCATAGACCATCTCCTACTTAAAAGTAACATATTAATCTTGAATACACTCATTATTCTTGCAATGACACTATCACCAGTGAGCTGATGTGAAGAAAATGAGCTACCAAAATCGGTCTGCAAGAACCCTAAGAAAATGAATACAAGATTTTGTTTCATTAAATAAAATCAAGTATCATTGTAGTGAACTTTGTTAATCAGACAACATTATGGACTGGCACGACACTTTTCTGAGAAAAAGTAGCGTGCTGCATCAATGATGCAAGGGGAAAACAAATAGAAGAAAGAATGCTACTAAAATACACCTGAGACCATGAGCCTGGATCCAAAACTATAGGTCTTGTGTATATCCTAAATGTCAGCAGCCCTGGAATTTCCCTAAGAAATAGAATAGGGAACTAGAGTGCTGACAATGCATGCTTTTGTGATCATATCTAGAATGCCACCTGGAATTCAAATGAAGACATCAGCCTTGTCATCTGAAGCTAAGAGACCCTTCAATGGAATGCTATCAGTAGCAAAAGCTTTGATGTTGCTAAGTAGGACAAAATAAGGCATACTAAAAATTTAAGAAATATGTTCTATTAGTACTTAAACTTAGTTCTCTTCACGACTTACTCTTGCCTTTCTGATGGCTGCCAATGCAGTCTGCAGAGTCCTTATGCCAGTGAGGGAAGTTTGTTTAAGGGTAAAGGAGATTCTACAGGAAGCAAATGCACATGAATAATATTTTAAGCATATGAATACAATGTCTTCAGGAAGTGATTGCTAATAAAACCGTGATAACAATAGTAGTGACACATTCATCACTAGGAAATCACAAACCTAAGGAACAGTTTACTATCTAGGATGGCTTTCTAATAAACTGTATTCTGCACAGGTGATTATTTTGAAGCGAATTGCTACTCCAGAAACAAAAAGGGTAAAACCTTGCTGCCCCCATTACATCTTACCTTTCCTTTCAAAGGAACATATTAGCAAAACATTGTTCACCGTTCGTTTCATAAAACTGCACAATTTGAATAGTCTTTTGAATAGCTCCCAAAGCAATATACTTTTATGGCAGTAGGGTGTTGATAACATCTGTTATAATTCTTTCAAAGCCAAGAATAAATACATTAAAAATGGAGGAACAAATCTGTATGACATAGTGCCAAACATAATCATAGTGTAAATCAATAGTATTGTCCTGTCTTTTATCCTCAGCCTAAAATACCTCTAAATTGAGCTTATGTGGGCTACTTTAACACAGTCATGTAAAACAGAAAGATCTACCATGTCACTGAATTCATGCTTTTTCTCTCAGAAGCAGAAATAACTTTCATGTTCAAACCCATCCATTTGCCACTGCATGTTTTGCACAACCTAAAGTCTAGGGTGAGTTCCGAAAGCCATTTGTTCCATTACTGTTACACCTAAATAAGGAGGGTCAGCACGTGAGCCCTAGCTGAAAGGCAACAGACACCAAGTCCACCAACAGTCTAAGGTATAACTGGCACCCAACTGCAGAAGTGATTCTCCATTATCTTAGGAATAAGTGACACTGGGAAACTTAATCCATACCTGGCTCGAACTAACATGCTTGCTCCTGCATGGGAACAGAGAAGAGCACTTAAACAGCCAGATAGCTGTACTGGATGTTAATTGCTGTATTTTTCATTGTTCATGTTAGAAGAGGATTAAAATACCCTAAACCAGTGCCTGTCCTCTTACATGTTGCTCCCAGTTGGCTTTCAGGGTAGAAACATGTGGCCAAAGAAGGTGCCAACAGATGGACCAGAAAGATTAATTGCTTAAATGATCTACAACTCACTCAGCAGCTTTGGCCTGATGGCTCTTCCTAATGTTTAGAAAACAAACAAAAACCCCAAACACCACCATCCAACCCCCCAATAACAAAGCCACCATTACCACCAAAAAATCCCGACATTTGATGTACCTAATTATTTTTTATAGAATAGTTGCTGTGTATTCTACAGCTCAAAAACAAACTTCCATTGAAGTCAATGAGTATTTTACTATGTGACTGCAGCTGGAACAGAGCATTGCCCAGAGAGAATTTTGTAAGTGGCCTTATCTATTTTAATGGCCGTTTGTGTGGCATATCCAATGACTAACTAAATTTCAGAAGTCTCAAGAAATGTTTGAAATTTTTTCCTTGGGTTAGCTGTGGTCTTTCTACAAAAGCAAGAACCTAATTCCCTCATTTCATCCTCAGAAAGACTTTGGAGGCTGAGTGTATTTTCTGAAGAAAGTCCGAGGTTCTCCTTGTGGGCAACTGAAACATTTCCAAGATACATAAACTCCTTGCTGCTTACAGATTGCTTGAAACTAGAGCTTTCCACAAAGATCTAGTTTAGTTCAAGAAACACTGTCTTCTGTGAAGGAAGTGTTCACCTCTTACTAATGGCACAAGTTTTGACACAGTAGATTAAATAATTTCCAACTTTCTGGAAATCAAGTCAACAGATCCCTAGTCAGATGGCCACCTTCCTTGCCAGGACATGCTCAGTCAGAAGATGTACAGATCTATGCTAACGGCATGAACAGATTGGGTTTCTGACAGCACACAGTAAAGTTCACATCTTCCTCATCTTCCAAAAGGCACATATTTAGTCTCTAATAGATTGAAAGAAACTTGTTCCTCTTCAGTTTTTTACTAGCCTCCTAAACAGTCAGAAAATACTTAGATGGATGCAGAGATTCAGATCTTTAACAAGAGAGAAAAGTACTTTACATACAACTTGTATCAGGCCGTCCAGCTGACACATACAGATAACTCTGTGCTCGTCATTTTGGGTGAACACAGCTCTGACAGTGTATTCTCAAAACACACCGTCTTCACCTTCTCTGGAGTTTCTTCCAGCTCTGCTGTTACTGCACTTGCCTGAACACACTTCCGTGCTAACTCTGCCTCTGCTTAGGGAAGAGACCCATGTAATCCAAAGACACTATGTTAAATAAGGAATTGAAAGTATCTGTACAGAAAGAGATTTATATTTTGGGTTTCTCAGAATTACGGCTGGTTTCAGTATGACCAGCAATGTGCAAGGTCAGCTTTATCAAAAACTTGTCAGTAGTCCAGATCTAAAGCCTGAATCAAAGCTGGAGCTGGCTATCCCATTTCCTCTAAGGCTAAAATGTTTCTTTCCTCTGCTTGCTTTCTTTTGTCCTAGACAAACAAAAAGTCATCAACCTTTTACTTGCGAATCTCATAGAAAGATGATTCATATGCGTGTCATCCTGTGCCCTTCTCTGTATGGGAAGTGATCCAGGACTTGAATCCCACATTCAATTATTTTGATCTCTGACCGCTTGAGATGTTTGTTCTTGTTAGGGACATTGAGTTCATTAGGCCACATAATCTGAGCCCTCATATAATATCACAATCCATACATTTCACTCAGATTGGTGATGACCAAGAACATCAGTCCTCTAAGACAACCCTTAAAATAGGTGCAGAGAACAGGAGAAATCAAATGTGGTCGTTGCTACTTGGAATGGTGGTGGCACTAGGCAACTGCAGGGGCTAGATAGGTTTGTGGGTGCTTGGTAGCAGCAGGGGGATCTCAAGACACAGGGGAGACTGCATGAAAGGAGAGAAAAGTGAGAGAGAGTGAGAGAAAAAGCAGATGATGCCTTAACCCAAAATTGACTCTACTATTAATTCTTTATCTCATTCTCAGAGCCCCCTTGCAATGCCCTTTTCCTCTCTCAACTTCCTTTTTATTTCACCCCAAACACCAGTTCCCTTCTCCCAGCCTTCCTTCCCTTTTTCCTCTTCTGGTGACCTTCTTTTTGCTACTGCTAGAAAATAAGTCTGGGAGCCTCCAGCTTTCTCTGCATAGGAACATTCAAACTGGCATACCCCACTAAAAAGATTTTGTCTGCTTCTGTCAGACAGGAGTTTCCCAGCATATAAAGATCTGATTAATGAGAGATTTGAAAGTCAAGTATCATTCATACCTATATTTTCAAAACAGATCTAAAAATACTAACATAAGTTATTATTATGCTTCCACAGCAGAAACATTCCCTAATTTCCCATAATTATAGCTAAGCCTCATGCAGAGAGGGTATAATCAGAGTAATAAAACTGTTTGTTGGAGCATTCACTTGGTAAGACTAAAACTGCAGTTTTAAGCAAGATGCTTGTGCTTTCTCAAAAACTCCAAGCATCAATTCTTTTAAAAGGAATATGGCATAAAAATCATTTTTACATAGTAATATGAAGTCAGGTTTATATTGAAGATTAACATTTTCTGGAATGCAGAAAGAAGGGTCATGCTGCTCAGCCTATTCCCTGTTAGCATTAACAAAGTATGAACCCGACTTCAGGCAAAGCTCATACAAACTCTACAACAGAAAGAAAACCATTGATAGAAGAAGGCTCCTCTCTAACCTGTGCAGAAGTTAATTTATGCTTTACTGTATGAACTGGAAAAAAAAAGTATTTTGCAAATAAATTTGTAAACTGACTCATGCCTTCTCATATATAATTAAGCACTGACCTTATTTTTCGAAGAAACAAATCACATAAGAATGAATTTAGAATTAGAGGAAGATTCTGCCATATATCTAGCTAGGCTGGTTCTCATTTTCATTCAAATAATTTCAAATTATTCCTGAAAATACTCAAAATTACTGTAAAACTCCTTGGAGCCACACTTCAACATCAGAAATGCTGTTTGTCCAATATGGAAGTAAAAACATCTATTAGATTTTCCTCCAAGAGTCTTGGCTATAGAGATTACAGTGATAAATCTCATCATCACCTATGAGTTGTACAAATTAAGAAACTAGCTATGTAATGAAGGAATTAATGTCAGCTGATGTGTATGCCAGCATAAACTGATAGCCTTCTGCTTCCCTCCCACACAGGCATACACTCATCAGATTAGTCTGCCACCTACACAGCTGCTTCTGTAAATGAAAAGATATTCCTACTACCCCATGGATGCTCTTTGTGTTGGTGAAATTGTGAAGTACAAGAAACGGCAAGGCTGATATAGAACACACATTACAGTAAGAAAAAGCTAGAGCTTAAAATCTTCAGGGGAAAAAAAAAAAACAAAACCTGCACTTTGATAATCACAGAAGTGAGTTATGGACATCAAGAAAACTCAGTCTAACTGTATAAGATTAAGGCAACTCAGTATTCCATAGTTAACTAAGGCAGTAAGGTTGACCTTCATGTATGAAGCAGATTGGTTTGACCTGTGTTTAAACATCAGTCACAGTTCTATCACAAGTTATCCAGACACTCCAGAAACTCCTGGAGATCTCAGGACAGTGAAAGCTCAGAAGAAAACAGAGTCACATTAGGTGCATGCAATTAAAAAGGAATGACCAGCTATCAGCTCAACAAAATCCACAAGGTTAACAAATCCTCCAAAACCCTACCTTTATGCCTGATACAGCTATATCCACAGTCCCTGAAATACAGCAGAGAACAGTGGCTCTCATCTCTATCTCTGCAGAGCTACCATTTCTAACAGTTAATACCATCTTCCAGGCTCTGCTTGCGTGTAGCCTACTTCTAAGCCAAACCTAACCCTTCTCCAGCGTACCCTGAGTTCAATATAATCTTTACTAGCCATAGAAGCTGTCTCTTGTTGCATTACCACAAACAATTCATGATGAAACAGCAAGCCCCTTTTCTAGATTTTGCTTTCTTCAGCTAAATGAGGTACCATATGGTGTTACAGTTACCTTGAGTTTTGGGACTGAAATTAGCATTTAAGAAAGCTATGAGAGCCATTTGCTTTCAGAGATCCCAGTTTTCCTTTTATCTTCACAGATTTTAAAGGATCCATACAAACTTTGTTCTCCCACCCCTACTTTCTCAAATTTTGACCCTGAACTCAACTTAATATATACACAGCAGATATTTCAGTGTGTCCAAGGTGCTTAGGATACCACTTTACCTGACAATATCCAGCAGTAGCACTTCCTCTTTGGGCCCGGATTTCTTCAAATATCTCTCCAACCGCAACCCTAATTTACCCACCTCCATAACCAAAGATTAACCTCTTCGGCCATTACCAGACCTAAATAAAATGCTTTCTAAAGCAGTCAGCTCTATAATTTCTATATATAAACATTTCTATAATTTCCATTAGTAAACCTTCCCCACCATCTACAGCTGCCTCAAACACTAAACTAATACCAAGCACCACACTCTGCCTACATCTAATCTAGGTACCCCAGCTGGCTGTTGAACCTAGAGTAAACCATTCTTTGCCACTGGTACAAATTCAAAGCCTGCCTTTACAGGCAGTACAGGTTTCCTCCTCATGTGAACAAAACAGACTTGAGGGAGGAAAGCTATACCAGTATGAACTGGGCAGAATCTTCGAGGAACATATATGTAATGGCAGCAGATTCAACTTGCAAGCATGAACTTTGAGAGAGAAGAGATGGGACAGGAAAGGAGCTAGCTCATATGATGATGTCAGTGTTAACTTGAGGGGAATGATATAAGCTCAGTGTCCTGTTCATGGAAAATGGAGAAAGAAATGCTATTCAGAATTTGTACGACAATAATTTCACTTTCTCATTAAGGTTCACATTGCTGATTATGTTCTGCCATTATATTTGCTGAGCCAAGCTTTTGTACTGCACTTGAAAGAAAATGATTGAATGAAAGAACATGCATGTTAGGAAACATCCTGTCAAGTTATTAATGAAAAAGAAAAACCCAACATTATTGCTGAGAGTCTTGTCTTTTTTAAGGGAGTTTATACTAGTTTTTGTTTCTATACCTATCATAGCTGGGACAGCAACAACAATTTTATAAATCTCTCATGTTTTTCAGGAGTTAAGCTGTAAAACACCCATGTGATGTTTTCTGATCTTACTAAGTTTAGATGCCAGTAAGCTAATTCTCAGTATGTTAACAACTACATTAAATGTAAATATTAATATTATAAAGTACAACACCAATCTGTAATATCACTATAACTATTCCTATTAATATAGTTTCTGTGTTTATTATTAATCTTTATACTGTATTATAAATTAAATATAATAAACAGT
>NW_009916091.1:50334-58005 GCF_000696875.1 Nestor notabilis
TTAATTTAAAAAATAAATCTGAAATCCATCCTATGCCTGATGTAGAAATGTCACAAAAGTGCCTTTGTTTCTTGTATTTTTGAATATTAACACTTTGACTTATCTATAGTTGCAGACCTAAAAACAAAGCTCTCAAATAGCATTTTTGTGACAACTGAAACCAGTAAACAAAAATATGAACAGTTTCAACCAAATAACATAATCAGAAAGAATACTTTGTGGAGGCCAAAAAAATGCTGCTAAGAATCCCAAAGTTATTAAAAAGCAAGCAAAAGCTTGGGTTCTTGGGTTTATTTTGATATCAAAGTTAACTGTTACTCTGAAGCAATGTTCATTTCTATGCTTGAAAGAAAAAAGTTTTTTTTCCTATTAAACCCATATTAGATACTTGGGTTTTGAACATGCTATGAAATTGTAAAAGCCATTGTATTGGGTGATATATTTTATTAGGCAATTCAATATTGCTGAAAAAAAACCCAGATTTTAGGTGTGTTATTTTCCAAGAGCATTGGCTGGTCTAGCAAAAGATAACACAACTTCCTACAAACTCTGTTACTCATTTGTATAACAGTTAAATTAATTTGTAGTCTGCTTGGCTTCCTTCCCTTCATCCTTGCTAAAATTAGCTGTTCAAGCCTCAATCCATCACCTCCATCCTTCCTGAAATCAATAGTAGGAGTAAGTTTGGATTTTAGTTCTTCTCTTTCATTTTTAAGTCTATTTTTTCATTCTGTTTGAATTCAGGATTGGGTCAGTTTAAGCCAAATTGTTCAAGAAGTTTCAAATACAATGTGAATCTCTCTCATAAAACTATGTATTCATGCTTTTATATTCTGACAAAGATTAAAGCATACAGTGCTATTTTTTTTCCTGAGTATACAAGGGGTAATTTTGGAAAGTATTTGTGAACTCTGATGAGCTACCTCACAAGGTTGCCTTCACAGATTCCTCTGAAGAGGATCATTCAGAGTAGGAGCCTTGCAGGTGATACTCAAATTCATTTTGCATATTCTGTGCAACTACAGCCTGGAAGCATATTCTTCTCTTGTCATCCTACCTCTACTGCAATTCTGGCACTAAAAAGTATCTCCTTATGAACCATGTCCCCTTGGCTATAAGAGGAGTTTTGGAAAACTAACTCTACATGTAGAAACTAGTCTTTTCAACTAACCCCTTACAGCTGTACTCCTGTCAAAGTAACAGGTAAGGAAGTCTTTTTTGCAGATCCAGAAGCATGTTTAAGATGTCCATGTTGCATACAAAACAACTGCATTGGGAAGTTTTAACTGCTTAACCCAGGTAAGTTGACCCACACAAATCCAAGTACTTAGATTCACAAATACAAATTTTAATTAGTATCCTAGGACATAAAGCCCTCTGATAAACATGCAAAGTTTCTCATTCAATCTCTCCCTATATTTACTTTGCTCACTCCTGTCATTCCCGCCTGAGCACTTCCCCTGATCTGTTTCATGCGTAGTCATGTCTCTTCCGTTTCCTCCTAATTATTTCTGGATATTTCCTCTGAAGGCTCAACACACCTTCAATTCCACAGTATCAAAAGTCTCCAAGCACATCACTGCCTTTCACCTTCAAATTCATTGAGCATATTCTGTGCAACTACAGTCTGGAAGCATATTCTTCTCTTGCCATCCTACCTCTACTGCAATTCTGGCACTAAAAAGAAGCTCCTCCAGGCTATAACAAACCTGAGAACCAGTATTTAATTATTTGCCCTCTTGACTATCAGGTGTTTTCCAAGCCATTGTATAAAAATATACAATCCTTCCCACTTCTCCATTTATCCCTTATAGCTAGTAAATCATAAGATTTACAACTCAGCTTCCATCTCTAGTCTAACAGTTTACAGATCTACCACTGAAAACTAAGTACTTTTGTTTTACAAAAACTTTCTTCCACTTATCAAGTATCTTCTTATAGATATTGAGATGACATCTCAAGCTCAGCAGAATCTAAAGAGGGCTCATAATTCCCTTCCAAATATCTGCAATCCTTTTTCTCAGGGACAATGGACAATTCATGACATAAAACATTCATGATACTATTTCTAACATTGGCTTGTCCTTAAGACCTCATATAGAGGCTATACCTAAGTCTTGGCAACTCATTTTCTACACCACCACCAAGACACCCTTCCTTAATCTTTTTTATTAGATTAACAATTTTTATTAGATTCTTCATTAACACAGGATTTTTATATAATAAAAGCATATAAAGCTTTTCTAGCTTTATCTAGCTAGAAGAATACATACCGAGCTTGCTGACAACAGTCAAATACCTTTGTTAATTTCAAAGTTGACCCTTGCAGTGTTAAATCACCTTCCCTTGAAAGAAGCAGCATTTGATATGGGAAGTAGGGTCTGGCATTTTCGATTACTGGACTGCCAACAGCCCCCATTCATGGTCCCTCACCCCTCTGTTGCCATTAGTGAGGGGAAGCACAGCTGGGAAGGGCCTGGGCCCTCTCGCATTACAACCAATGCAGATGACCTGCATGAAAACCCTTTCAGCCTGTGGTCATGGTCCTGCAAAAGGAAGGAGATGTTGCCTGGAAGAAGCAGGCATAGGATAAAGCTGGAGCAAAGTGGGACAAGTGAGGAACAGAGGACAGTTGGATAGTTTCAACTTGTAATCTCTAGGGATAACTTCCTATATGCAATGCTCGTCTTGATTCTATTGCATGCCAGTGGCCTAACACCAGAAAGGCATCAAGAGATGCCAAGTACTGGTAATTTCTCCAAGATGCATTCCTGTCTTCTGTAATGGAGCCTCTATTTTGAGACAAGTGTGTGGCAATTGTGGACAATGCAAGACAAAAATGAAACATATTAGTATACAAATCAGGATTAAAATACATGTAAGTCAAGATTAAACCTCAGGCCCTTTGCAGGTGATTCATTCAACCCCATTTCCAAATAACTGCACTGATCTTGAGATCTCAGGTTCCCTGAGCAACCAGAAGCTCTCCAAGAGCTGTCTACATTAACTCTGTACACAGAAACACAGAGCTAAGGCCTTTTTGACTGCTTGTCTGAGACTGGAAAATTCACTCCCACACACTAAAAATTATCACAGATCCCACCACAGCATTGTACTCATAGCAAAGACAATTCTTACCTCCCCTCCCAGAACTTATTAACACTATACTAACCTATTAAACAATAAATCCTAAATCTTCTAACACTAAAAAAAAAAATAACACAAAAATAAAGGGGAAAAAATTGAGCTCATTTCATACACTGTGATTCCCAACGCTCTCTAATGCCAAAGCGCAAACACAAACCACTCAGGGCTGTGCTTACCACAGAGGGGTACCAAGCTGTGAAATTCTGCTCATGAAATTGCCATTCTCGCTGGTTTACACTGCATTTTCCATCTGCAAGTGTAGGCCTGAAGAATTTTTTGACAAAAATGTATTATCAGGAAATTTTTGTTGAAAAACCCGCCTACACCTTGTGCACTGAAAACCGTAGCAGGAAATGTAACATAAAAGAAGCACAGTCAGTAATTACTCTAGTAGTATAAAACCAAAAGAGAAGAAAGGGCTTAGATGTAGTTTTACGTGCTATATCTGCCGAAGTTCCCACATCAGGTTTCATGGGTTTAGGCTCATATGTTCCTTTAAAAGGTATTTTGTCCTTTCACTGTAAATGGAGCTACACTGTCATCAGAGGAAGCTAACCAGACAGTGTACTTTCTCTAAAGTCAAGCTCACCATGAAGTCAAACTGGAAAAAAAAAATTACACTGATAATCTGGCTCTGTAACTTCTCCCATTCAGCTTTTAATAAAAACTGGTAATGCAAAGCTTTGCTGTTCCTTGTGGTTGCTGAGCTGATAAAGGTTTGAGTTTCTACTTGGGGATTTGCCAGTCTCTATAGCAAGTGGCTATACCTGGTCTGTATGAATTGTTCAGACATCAGTGTTAAATATGTCTAAATACATCTAAATATATACTTTGATTTTTTATTTTCTTTTTAATACTTTAACGTTAAGCTTTACCATTGTGAACTGCTGCTCATTTATATTTTTAATTTTCTAGCTTTTCATTCCTGTATATATTTCTGCATGGGAACTCACCCCTCTCAAAGATCTGATCCAACCAAAATTCAACTTCTGTTATGTGCTCTATACTTAATGTGACTACTTTGACACCATTAAGCAAAAATTATACATTCTCTGTCTAATTCTGATCAGTAAATATTTCCAACTGTGAAATCAGGTTCAGTTTCAGAAGATTAAACGAAACTGGGTCCCCCAGCCACAGGAAGGGGATCCATCTCTCCCTACTTATCAGCCACTCAGAAAGGGTATTCAAGGGGAAACACCCAAGGGACCACCTAAAGTGTACTCATAACATTGCCCTGGTGAGCTCTGGTCTCCGGCACAGGAAAGGAGGAAATATGTTGCCTTATTTTATTCCCTCATGTCATTGTCCTTCCTTGTATTATGACTGGACTAACCCACATGTCATCCAGAGATGGGAGACACTTCCTGTGGCTGCTGAATTCAGGACCATGAGGAACTAATTGCCTGCCTCATCTGTGTGCCAGATGAGGGGAGAAAAAAGTGTTTCAACTCACCTGTGGCTAAGTAGATGTTTTCAGCTTCATCTCACTACAACTCACATGTGCTGATAGCTCATGAGTTGATCCACCTGTGACACCAGCACATACTTCAATTGCCAGACTTTCTCATAGGGCATAGAAGGGATTTTCTCATATGGAAGAATTTGCAGACTGCAGTGTAAACATCCCAGCAGCACAGGCCTCTGGTTAGATTTCCATCTGTTTCAACTTTAGAAGTTTCTAATGCATCTGGCAAACAAACAAACAAACTTGCAAATCCATTACGAAAGTGAAAAAAAACCTTGGAAGGTTACAAGACCTACTTCTATGATTTCACCAAACCAAATTTCCTTAAAACATAAAGCTTAGGTTCTAAAACACTGAAAACAATTCAAAAATTACCTCTAAATGAAACCCAGGGATTGAGGTATTCCCCTCTGACTTACGCGGTGGAAATGATGCTGGGTATTCCAACACATGAGGTGCAGTCTGCTTAATGTAAGAAAATTCCCTCCAAGTTTCCTGCAGAACAGACAGTGTTTCCTGCAACAGAACATTCATCTGTGAGAAGCTATTATCTACTCAGCAGTGTGTCTTGCTAAAGAGAAATTGAGCCCCACTAGGAAGACAGTGAGAGGATCATTGCATCATTCAGCACTGATTCATCTTAGCTTTGACTGGTATCTGGTAAACTACAAATAACCTAAGGTACCTTTTAACACTCTAAGCACTTTCACTCTCATAATATTTGTCCACATCAATCACAGGGAAACAAAATGTGATAAAAGTAATCCTTAAAAAAAACCCACCTGCTTTAGGCTTGCAAGTGGTACCTCAGGGCTGAAAACTAATACCATGTCTCCTTTTTCAGAATTGTGGGGGTATGCAAAAGTACATTCAATTTAGGGTTAGTCCATTACTGGGGAACAGATGCTCCAGTGTGGTTCAGAATGCACCTTCTCTCTGATTTATGACTTGCATTGCTTTCTCTAAACTCTCATCTCACACTCCATGATCTCCACTTCTCTCTTCCCCCTGCTTTTCACTTAATCCTCAGTAAAAAACCTGGAAAAATTGTAATGAAATTAGCCTGCTCAACCCACCTATGTACAAAGTCCTTACCATTTTCTATGTTCCTATGAGTCAGTGTTTCAACCAGTGTCTATTTTCAGCAGATCTGACCTTTTGTATATCTTCCTTCCATCCCTCACTCCTTCTCCTTTAGCACACCCTGATAGCTAGTCCCTCTCTTCTACCTCTAAGTGTTGTTATCTGGCCTCAATTTTACCAGACAACTTAGATAACAGAAGTTTGTTGATAAGCTGTAATCTAATGTACATAAAACTGGAGAGGAAGTGATGTATAATGGAAAAGGGAAACGAGTTAAAAGCCAAGCTCCTAATAAAACCCCTTAAGAATGTGTCATGCTAGAGTTCCAATGAACTGTAATGCAGACCATGGGCAAGACTATTCAATAAAGAGCTATAAGAAACTCCTGTAAAATAAGAGCTGCAATTCAACTGTTTACTTTTATCCAGACATGCTTAACTTTTAGTCTAAATCAATCCCCTATTTTTCCCTTGAGTACTTTTCAGAGCTAGCAAACACTTCCCCAGTTAACCCCATGTAAACACTCCAACTCATCACTCATACACCATTACATGTCGCAAAAAGCGTTTACATCCACACTACCAACTGGCAGCTTCAGTACAACTAGCTAGAACAAGTATATTAACTAATGGACTTCTGGTTTTGACAACAAAGAGAAGCAGCCCTCACTAAGTAGCTCACCAACTGGCTGGTTTAGTCTCAAAAATAATGAAGGGCTATTGTGAAAGGAAAAATGAAATTCAGATGTCTATTCCCAAAAAGGCAAAAAAAAAAAAATACTAAATTTGCATCCTCAGCAAAGCTTTTAATGTCTCTTGTTCTCCTGTCTCCTCACTTGAAGCTATGTCTTTTGTCTACCCAAACCCAAGAGAACAGACCTGGAGGCTCAGCCCACAGCTAAATCAGTGCAGTTCTTTCCAAGACATTTCCTACCCCAGCCAGTCAAAAATCCTATACACGATCTCCCCACTGCACCCAGAAGGCATCTCTTGCTAAAACTCACACTTGTAAGGAACTCCTATTAAACAAAAGCAAAAGCATCTTGCTATCCTTTTCTGAGGATCCCTTTTGCCATGGTACACAGATGAGAGTGGTTACCAAAATTGAATCCCTATCTCCTTCCAACCGCTCAGAGCTTCCTGTTATCCCATAATTTACACTCCATGCATATGCTGTATTGGAGGGGGTGTGAGAAGAGTAAGGGAGGACGTTGTAGGTACCACATGCTTACACAGTTCCAGTCACCACAGAGGTCTTTATCCATAAGCAGAGTTCCTAGACACTGTGATAATAAACAAACAGTAACAGCATGCCTGGCAGAGACAGGCTTCTCAATCCAGGCTCTGAGCACCAAATCCGTCTCCAGCACAGTGCAGATTTCACATACAATTGCTAGCTGCTCTCATTTGAGTTCAGTTTCCCTAAAGAGGCTATTCCTGGTGTCCACAGCACTCAGACCCACTCCCACCCATTGCATGGGAGCAGCCAAAGCTGTGACAAAGCTCCCCGGGCAGCAGGGGACTTAAAGCAGACCCCTGTACTGGCACATCCCAGTGGCTGGCAGGGCCCCTTCCCAGCTGAGCCAGTGTCAGGACCTCCAGAGCTCACAGTAAAGAGAAAGCATGTCAGCAACCCTGCAAGGTGACTCAAAGTGATTAACAGCTCCCCACTAAGCACTTTCCTATTGAGATGACTGTGCTCCCTGCCTTACACATGCTCTGCTGACAGGCTGGAAACAAGTTCAAAGGGTCAGCAATCCTGCAGCAGATGCTGGGGAAGGCAACCGGTAGAAGCACCTTCAGCTATATCACCAAAAAAAGAGGAAAAGTGGTGCCACTGCGTCACATCAAATGGGAGCCAGGAGAAAGGTGTCAGGACTCCCCTCAGGGAGCATCACTGGCCAGCTTTGTAACTCCATGAACAAAATAAAAGTTCATCTACCAGTAATGCAGAAGTGTCTGCACTTGAGAGGG
>NW_009916091.1:58020-58391 GCF_000696875.1 Nestor notabilis
CTGGTGCTCATTGCTCCTCTTCCAGCTGTGCGGTCTGAGCACTGGTAAGGGTAAGAAATACTGGGGTTGGGCAGTAAACAACTGGAGAAAATTCAGAACCCACCCATTTCCCACAGGGAATGGCAGTCCCTGGCACAGACCAGCACTAAGGTAGCTGGTTCAGGCCCATCTGGAAAGAGACGAAACTGTGTAATTCAGAGGCTGGCAGGGACTTTTGCAGATCACCTAGGCCAACCTCTCACAGCAGGGCTAGCTTCAAACAATGCCCATATGCCTCAGGGACCTCTCGTCTCTGTGCTGGCCTTGGACAGCTCATGGGTTTCAGGGCCAGAGTTGAAATCAGATCATAGAATCATAGAATGGTTTAGGTT
>NW_009916092.1:0-2061 GCF_000696875.1 Nestor notabilis
ACAGTCACGGCAAGGAACGAGGCCGCTCCCGGCACCAGACTGGGAGTTGTGTAAACTGTCTCGCCGTGCGCACCTGTGAGCCTTGTGGGGAATAAATAAGTTTTTCTCTCTTTTTTTCTTTTTGGTTGTGATCCAGGCAGTAGCAGGGTTATGAGAGAAGAGTTCCTTTGAGGCTGTAATACGTGGAGTATTTAATAGGGGAAAATAACGAATGCCAGTCAACATTATGACTTTCTGAGATCTAAATGGCAGTGTCAGGACAGGCTGGGGGGTAATTCACCTCTCTAGCCATAGACCTCCAACCTGTCTTCCCCGGTTTTTGTAACAGCACCTACTGCTGTAAGCTGCATGGTGAATTTGTATCCACGTGGGTGACTTTCATCCCTTAATATTGACTTGTGGAATGAAGAGCTGAAATGATTGCTAAAACATCAGTAACTAAGTTGTTAAACTCTGAGTAGCAACACCATCATGATAATGTCTATGTAAGGGTCTCTTCTATATATTTGTTCCTTCAGACGGAAGAACCCAACAGGGGATTAGGTCTGGAACTGGCACATGCTGTCATTTCTACTTTTTTTCAAACTGCAAGCAAGAGTACCAGAGCGGGTTCTGTTTGCTAGGAAAGAAGGGGGGTGGTGGTCGGAAAACCAATAGGAATTTTTTCCTCTTACCCTGAAAACTTTCCTTTTCATGTAATCTTCATGAAGTCTTTGTAGATGGTTACAAATCTGATTCCTAAACTAGAAAACAGCCATTTAACCCAGTAAAAGCCTGTAGAAGGTTCTGATTTTATGAATTCAGAGTTCTGTTTTGGGACATACAATTTAAAGGTGCCTGGGGAGAGAGGAGGGAGGGGTGATGATTATGCAGGAACATTTGAATCCAAACACAACTGATGACATACTTACAGTGACACTGTTACAGAATCCCACCTAGAAATGTGGACTAGTTGTGGCTGGCTGTTTGTTTCAGTCACCTAGATCACTTGTGTCTTTGCTCTTTTGAAGTGAAAGACTGTTTAGTTGGCAGCCCTGATACCAAGTATTTAATACCAGGATGCTTTTGCTACGTTGTGTTGCACTGGCCAGTGTATTTCATGGCATAAAATGGTGCTGTTGGCTTTCAGCTCCAGACTGAGAGCTCAGAGCAGCTCATCAGGATGAATTTCTGTTGCCGTTGTCATACAGGAATGCACACCTGCAGATACTGCAGTGCTGGACTGGAACTCTACCAGTGTATATGCACTACTTGGAGCACATAAAAAGGCACAATTATCTCTAAATGCTAATCAAGAGTGGAAAAGGCGGAGAGAGTTTGCAAAGGGATTGTCTTTCTTCTTTTGTCTTAGAGCATTTTCCAAGCTATCATGTCTTGAAGAAACATTGATGTACTTCAGTGGAATTAAAATCAGGAATAGGATGAGTAAGACTGGGCTTATAGAGTCCAGTTGTCAGGAGCAGGAATCCTCATCAGAAGGCGGCAGTAATCTAGCCACGAGGGTTTAAAATACTTGTCTTTTTTTCAGCCCTTTAAAGTTGTGGCAACTGAAACTATAACTGCAAAGGCAATAGAGGCAGATGTATACAGTGCAGTTCCTACTGAAAAGGTGGACGGAACCTGCTGTTATGTAACTACTTACAAAGGTAATGTGACAGATCCATGTGCAGTTTTCTCATTCTGAGTAAAAGTCTTTTATGTAGTTTTTGCTTTTGTTGTGAGATTTATTGGATTACAGCTTTTGCAAATGCACCTGCCATTGAAGATCTTGACCACGCAGTAATAGTTATTGTAACCATAGGAGGTGTTTATAAGGTTGTTACAGATTGTAGTCTGTCAAATACATGCACTATGGTTTAAATGAACATGCTAATCAAGGAACTCGTCCAGTTTTAGAATTTCATACTAGTAAATCTTCCTTGCCCACTAGAACTTGTATAATAAAGGGTGTCCAATTTCCCTGGGAGGCTTAAAAGAAGTTTGGAGGCTGGGAGGAAATGGGAAGACAGTGGTTCATTGCATCACTGGGGTTCTTGCCTTTACCTTCTTGTAGGGAAACTT
>NW_009916092.1:2092-31711 GCF_000696875.1 Nestor notabilis
ACTAACCAAGATTCTACAAATAGGTTTTTAGATTCATGTAGTCTAATGTATGAATTTATGTAGTGTCTTTGGCTGTAAAATTTCTCTTGTTGCAAATGATCTTTTGTATAGTTGATTTCAGCGGTCTGCAGGTATGGTCACCCCAGTAAACTGCTGTTTTTCTTTCTCTGGAAACTCTAGGGCAACCCTATCTATGGGCTAGGCTGGATCGTAAACCTAACAAACATGCTGAGAAAAAGTTTAAACGATTCTTGTATTCCTTGGAAGATTGCAAAGGTTTGTGAAGATTTCTTACTTCTCCCCCCCCCTACACACACACACACAATGTAAGTTAACCTAGTTTGAAAACCAGCTCTCATCTGATGCAGGAAATGTCAGTGATCATACTTGAATTTTTATGATGTCACTCTTCACTTCAAGAAAAATTTAAAGTAGAGTCAGCTGGGGAAGGAGATACCAAAAGCAGTGCAGTAGGTAAGGTAAGGGCTGGCATGGTATCACCAGTGGGTGGCAATGCCTGTGGGAACATTTACAGGTCTCCTGGGAGCATGGAGAGCTCAGGACCATATCTGAAATTCTTGTACACCAGTACATGCAGTATGAGAAACAAACAGCATGACTTGGAAGCATCGGTTAGCTCCCAGAGCTATGATATCATTGATATTATTGAGACTTGGTGGAATGAGTGGCACGATTCGAGTGCTGGAAGGGAGTGCTACAGGCTGTTCAGGAGGGATAGAGAGGGCAGGTGAGGTGGAGGTATCGCACTGTACATAAGGGAGAGGTTTGACTGTACAGTCCTTATGGTTAGTAGGTGATGCAGTTGAGGAGTAGGGGAATGGAAAACAAAGGAGATGTTGTAGAGAGGTGTCTACTTCTGATAGTCCAGCCAGGATGCAAGCAGCAATAAATTATTCCATAGGCACTTAGGAGACATTCCTGGATAGGTAGCCCTTGTCCTTGTGGGACATTGCAACTTCCCAGACATCAACTGGGAATATCATACTGCTGTGATGAGGTCTTGGAAATTCTTTAAGTTTGTAGGAGATAACTTCTTGTCACAGGCACTCAGTGAGCCAACTAGGAAAGATGCCCTCCTAGTCTTGCTGTCTGTGAATAGAGGACTCATGGGGGACATGATGGTAGGTGGCTGCCTTGGCCACAGTGATCATGTAATGGCTGAGTTTAAAATTTTCAGGGCAGTAAGTAAAAAGGACAGCAGAATTGCTACCTGGACTAGGCTATTCAGGGAGTTATTTAGCAGAGTATCTTGGGAATCTGCTTTTGAAGGATTAGGAGTCCACAAGTGCTGTTCAGTCTCTAAGAAGCACCTTTTAGAAGCATAGGAGCAGGTAATTCCACTGTGTTGTGAGTTAAGAAAGGGGGGCAGAAGACCAGCTTGTCTGAACAGGGAACACCTTGTGGAGCTCAAGAGGAAAAAGAAATCCTATGATCTCTGGAAGCAAGGTCAGGCTTTGCCGGAAGATTAGAGAGACATGGTTTGTATATGCAGGGAAAAGACATGAAGGGCCAAAGTTCCGTTAGAGTTAAAACTGGCCAGTGTTGTTTTAGATAACAAAAAGGGCTTTTTTATGTATGTTAGTAGCAAGAGGAGGTCTAAAGAAAACATTGGGCCACTTCTTGTTGAAGATGGTCTTCTGGGTAATAGGGATGAAGAAAAAGCAGAGGTATTCAATGCAGGTTTTGCTTCAGTCTTTAATAATACTGATAGACCTTGGGCTGCCTGGTCCTCTCAGACAGAATGACTTGCCATGTGTGGATGCTGAAATTGTAGGGGACCAGCTGTATCAGCTGGATGTTCACAAGTCCACGGGGTCTGATGGGATGCATCCCCTCAGGTGAAGGAGCTAGGGGATGTTACGCAGGACCCCTCTTGATCATCTGCCAAAAAGGTCTTGGGAGTTAGGAAGTCCCCACTGATTGGAATCTAGCCAGTGTTATTCCAGTCTAAAAGAGGGCATGAGGGAAGACCCAGGGAACTACAGACCTGTTAGTCTAATGTCGGTTGCAGGAAAAAGTATGGAGAAGATTATACTTGGTTCTATTGAAAGTCATTTAAAGAATAATGCAGTCATCCGGCACAGTCACATGGGTTTACAAAGGGAAAGTCCTGTTTAACTAATTAGGTATCCTTCCATGATAAGCTCACTCGCCTACTGGGTGAAGTAGGGTGGTGGATGTAGTTTTTTTGATACTGCCCCTCAAAGGATATTTCTGGATAGGTTGTCCAGTGGTGGGGGCTAAGAAGGTTCACAGTGTGCTGGGTGAACTAGCTGAAGGGCAGACCTCCGAGGGTTGTAGTGAATGGGACTGCATCTGGCTGGTGACTGGTCACCAGTGGTGGTCTTCAGGGCTCAATTCTAGGGCTAGTTCTGGTTGACAGCAGGCTCAATAGGAGTCAGCAGTGTGCCCTGGCAGCCCAGAGGGCAAAATGCATTCTGGGGTGCATCAAACCAGTATAACCAGCCACTCAAAAGAGGTGATTATCCTGCTATATTCAGTGTTGGTGGAGCCTCACCCTGAGCACTGTGTGCAGTTCTGGGCCCCAGAGTTTGAAAGGCATTAAGGACCTTGAATGCGTTCAGAGGAGGGCAACAAAGCTGGTAATAAGGCTGGAAGGAAGGTACTGTGAGGACTTTGGGCTTGTCTAGTTTGCAGAAAAAGAGGCTGAGGGGTGACCTTTTTTCTCTCTACAGCTTCCTGAGGAGGGGAAGTGGAGAGGGAGCCACCGTCTCATCCCCCTGAGATCCAGTTATAGGACCTGTGGGAATGGCTCAAAGCTGTGACAGGGAGATTTAGACATGAAGCTTTGCTTTACTAGGAGCATGGTCAAACACTGGAAGAGGCTTCCTAGAGAGGTGGTCGTTGTCCCAGGCCTGTTAAAGTTCAAAAGGCATTTTGACAATGCCCTTAACAACAACATGCTTTAAGTTTTGGTCAGCCCTGAACTGGTCAGGCAGTCGGGTTAGATGATTGTTGTGGGTCCTTTCCAAGTGAAATATTCTGTTCTGTTCTAATTTTTCTTGTTCCAATTTAAATATAATGTTGGCTATTTAGGTAGCTATTTTTTCATCTTAGTTTTGAACTTTTAAAGACTACTGTACTTTAATCTATCCTAATTGTAGACTGCTTGAGTATGCCAGATTTTGGTGCTTGTACAAAATAACTGGGACTACTGTCTGTAAAACAAGGTTTAGATAATGGTATTTTAATACTTGCACTGAAAGACAATCAAAACGTAGAACGGCTAGCAGTTTGCCAAGAACTAAATGTCATATTTATACATCTAGAATTTGTTTGGAACATTGAAGAGGATTTCAAGCCTGTTCCAGATACCTGGATTCCAGCAAAGGACATAGAGTTCTCTAATGGCAATCCCTTGCCTGATGAAAACGGACATATGCCAGGTGCTTATGATGCAGAATGGGTAAAATGGGTGGGGGAAATCCATTTTTGAAGTGAATTAGAATTAGTTGCAGAGTAAAAAGTAGTGGTTAACATATTCAGAAAAGAACTGGAATGTCATTCATTCACTATCATAACGGCTTTGTTCTTCTGGCACATTGAAAATAACTGCAGTTTGCTGTACAGTCTTAGAGGGGTTCAGCTGAAGGTATAGTTGTCCTGTTTGCCTTCCTCTGACATTTCTGAGATATGACAGTTTTTCTTGTTACTCTTTCTGTTTGTAGTTAATGGGGTGTTTTGTTGTTTTGGTTTTTAATGCATGTACAGTTCTACTATGTGTTAGATAACTTCAGGTATTTACTTTGGTAAAGTGAAATGTTTTCTTCTAGGTTGGGTGCCTGTGGAGAAAAATAGCAAGCAGTATTGCTGGCACTCATCTGTTGTAAATTATGAGGCTGAAATAGCGCTTGTATTGAAGCACCATGCTGACCCAGGGCTTCTGGAAATCAGCCCCGTGCCATTATCAGAAATTTTAGAACAAACATTGGAGCTTATTGGGACTAATATTAATGCAAATCCATATGGTAAGTTTGTATGGTCTTTTCTTAAATGCTTTTCTGTTTAGTGATATTTTTGAGTTAAACCGATGCTTTTTTGATTTTATTTCGTTTTATTTTTTAATTTTTTAAAAAAGTTTCAAGGTAGCAATGAAACCTTTTTAGAAAGGAAAGGGCTGGCTCAAAGAACACTCGCCTGAAAATGCTTGCCTCAGAAAGCTGAGTTGTCATGAGACAATTTATGTCTATTAAATCTCTTTTCACCTGTATGTTCTTTAGGAGTTACTACAGTGCTTTGTGCCAGTCTTTAGTTGTTTAAAATACTACTATTAAAATACTAAAATATTTTAAGATTGTTTGTTAGTGCCTTTTCTTGACTTTTTTTTTTTTACTTGCTTTTTTGATGCTCTTTAGTCTATTAAAGCAGACAATTAATGGGGTTTTTTTAAGTATGTAAAGTCGTAAGTTGCAATTTTTAAATTATAAAATATTATGAATGTTTTTTTAAGGAAATGTAATTTAAGCTAAATTTTGGTTGTGACTTCTCCATGAAAACGTTGCAACAACAAAAACAGGTATGAGCACAACTGATTTCTGAGCTTTGCTGTTAGGGTAACTTGCAAGGACAGATAGTAAAAAATAGTGGTACCTGGTCGAAGCATTTTCTCAGTATGTAAAGGAAGTGCAACACAAAGGTGTAATGGCTGTATTCTTAGATGGAGATTTATGTTGAACAGTCAATGAAGCAACAATGCAATTGTTAACAGCCTGGCTTAAGTATTAATCCATAGTCGTAAGAAAATATGCCAGATTTTCAGGAATGAAGATATTTGTGCTGTTGATAATGATCTGAAGCGTGAAGAATTTAGTGGATTTAAGGTTACTGAGGAGGTGACCACAAAGACAAAGCAGACAACTATAAATCTGTGACTTTTTTTTTTTTTATATAAATGTTACATGAGGAAGAAATAGCTACATTTGATACTTGAAGTAGGTATTTAACAGTTCTCTTAACTGTTGCAGTATCTACTACCTTTAACAGTGTTTTTAAGATAGCCATCATAACAAAAGTGAGGAAAATCTTAAACTAACACACTTAACTAGCAGGAAGCTTTTTTTTCCTCTAACGTAGGATTAGGAAGCAAGAAGCAGCCTCTACATCTTCTGGTGCCACATGGAGCTTTTGAAATAAAGAATCCGCCTCCTTTGAAACAAAATGATATACTGTCTTGGTTTGAAGGCTGCAGTGAGGGTAAAGTGGAAGGAATTGTGTGGCACTGCAATGATGGGTGTTTAATCAAGGTAAATACATAAGCAGGTATGTGGGAAGCACTGTAATAATTCATACTACTTCAATATTGTGAGGTATTCACTTCTTGTCTCGCTTCCCAAATTCTTTAGTAGTCATGTTCTCCTAGCAAGTCAGATGACAGTAGAATTAGTCAAGATTGTGAATTGCTACAGTGACAACATACTAAACTTTTTCATTATCTACATTATGCTAATAACTTAAAATAATTGAAAACAGTATTTTCTTGCCTCTCAGGATAGGAATCACTCAACATTTTAAAGCTTCATTTCTTTATCTTAGAAATTCCTTTCTCGTAATGTTGACTTATAGAAAAAGTATTGCTAATAAGAATGTAGGCTTTGATTAATTAGCAAGTTTGTATTATATCTGAAGCTCAGGAGGACAGTTTGGTTCTAGTTTGTCTTTTGTGGTTAGCTGTTACTCAGATAACTGCTTAACGGTTCTAAGTGCCCCAGTGCATAGGGTTCTAGAATCAAAGCACATGCACATACCCCCACCCCCCGCCCTGCACGTTGGGAACTGTTGGGTTGCCATATCAAAACCTCTAAACTGCTCTCATTTCTTTTTATTTTAGCTCCATCGCCATCATCTTGGCTTACGCTGGCCACTTGCAGAGACATACCTGAATTCTCAGCCTGTTGTAATTTCTTTTAATAGAGCTAAATATGACTGTGACTTTGAACCAAAGAGTTTGTTTCACCATTTTTTGAAGTTGGATGGTCAAAGATTTGACAGACTCAAAGATATCAAGTTTGATGCCTGAAATTATTTTTACAAGTTAATTGTCATATGCGCTGCATCCTTTTACTTGTGTCTACCACAGAACTTTTTACAAATAATCTTCTATCTCAGGCAACAGCCTAGGTAACTGTACAATGTTAAGTTTTTCCTAAGTGACTGATTTTATGTAATGAGAGATCCAACATCCAGAGCAGAGATCTAGGTTTCAGCATGTTCATTTTCAGCTTGGAAAAATCCTTAACTTTTGAATCCATTTCTGGAAACTGTTACAATTAAGTGGAAGAAGCATGCTGTCTAACACTGGCTGGTCCTAATAGCTTAGCGAATGAGTGCCATCAATTGTTGCTCTAGGTTGCACTTCTGTAAATATTATTATGATGCTGTTCTATCTTGTAGGATCTGTTGATCTTGTTTCTTAACAGTAAAGTATGTGTATCAGGTGAGACACCATAACATTGCCTTTTTTTTTTTTCCTAAGTTATAACAATTTCTTTTAGGGGAAAACTTTTCACTAGTATTTAACTGGTAAGCTGCAGCATTATACTGTTACTCAAAAAACTACTTAAGCTATATGCTACAGGTATGTCCACTATTTTGAGACAAAAAGAGTAAAAGAAAGTATACTGCTTCTATTTTGGAGATCCTTAGTAATTTGAGATACGACTTGGCTTAACAATACCCATTTTCAGACTGCATCTCAATTAGGAAACTTCATTAAGGGCATAAGATGGCATATAAGTAATAAAGGTGAGACTGCATGATCATTTTGAGCTGGCTTTATTTTATCTATGCTATAAAAGTATACATCCAGCTATATAAAATATACAAAATGAAAAATTATTTAAATACCAAAACACTATTAGATTGGTTGAAATACTAGTGTAACTTTATTTTCAATTCTTTGTTCTTGGATTTTCTAAAATTGAGGTAAAAATCATCAGGGATGTAAGAACACACATCCAGCACACTGACCCTGAGTCCACAGTTAAGAAGGAATGAATTACATGTTCTTATTTCTCTGGAACTTAGCATACTTAGCACATTTTAAGAGTTTCTTGACTTATCCTGTAAGTCCAAGGTTTCAGCTTTACCTGACACCTATGTATTACCCCAGTTACTGTTCTGAATTAACATATAGTACTGCAAAGGGGTTGGGAGAGGTAAAACTCATTTTTGACTGGTATATATAAATACTGATCATAATCTGTTGACTAATCGAATTCTGTGCTCTTGGGTACATGTCAAACTATTGTAATTTTAATAGACTTGTATTATTCCAAGATAAAAACCAGACAAAATAAATCAGTATTATGTCACTGCCCCAGAACTTATTTACTGTATCAATACTGAGGACACTAAACACTAGTTTAATCAACAGAAATGTTGCCTGGACTAGCCCCTTGGATGCCAAATTCTTCAGAAAGCTGCTTTAGTTTCTCTTCTAAGATAATATTTTTTTTAACTTCTTCATTGTAGTTATATTTCAGATCTTCAATTTCTTCAAAAAAGGAAGGGCCACAGTTTTCTAGTTCTCTTCTCAGCTTTTTTGTTTCTTCCTATTAAAAAGAATGAAGGAATACCATCTTTATCTGGAACTTGGGAAATATATGTCAACAATAGCCCTTTTTTTTTTTTTTTTTCTCTTTTTTCTTAAGTGGTAAATGATGAGATAACCATGTTCTCTAGAGACACAAACATCTACCCATGAACAGCACATTCACTAAACCCAAAATGGGCTTCATAAACATAATGCTCAGAAATTGACTTTACCATTAAATATTAGTTTAGATATTAAACTGCTCCTTCTAGCTAACCATAATTTTGCTCATTGTCTTGTCTAGGATGATCCTTGCAACTCACCCTTAATTGCTGTTTTTCCAACTCAGAGGCTTTCAGCTGTGTCTGGAGGTCAGCTACTTCCCTTAACCTGTCTTTTTTATTCTTCTCTAAAATATCATTATGTCCTGCAAAAATAATGGTAATTTGTTACAAAATTCAAGGTAATGAAGAACAATGACATGAATAATCTTGTCACAGTAATTCTGCATCCTCTGAACGCTGGAGCAGTTTGTAACAGAGTGTAAACCCAAAAGGGATCAACAACCACCAAAAATTCAGGTCACCTGGGCTTTTCTTTAGTTTATGTACAAATTAAGTGAGAATATATATATATATGTGTATGTATATATATATATATGTATGTGTGTGTGTGTATATATATATATGTGTATGTAAATGTCCTGCATTCAGTTTCTCTGAATTAAATGTTCAAAATAGTAAAAATCTCCACAGTTAATTAACACTTCTCTTCAAAAACCTTGTGTTAGTAACTCAAAAATCCAAGACCTTAGTCTGCTCCAGTATTAATGTAATTCAAGTAAGTCTGTAGATTTATTATCATTTTGAACATACATTTTAAGCAAAAATAGTTTTAGGCCCCAAATACAGGAAGATCATCATTTTAGGTATTGAAAAAGTTTACCAGCTGCAGGAACTTCACTTGTACATGTGTGCATGTGGTGCTTATAATCCTCCACCTGGTGAGCTAGTTCTGCTTTGTCTTTCTCTAATTGGTTATTAGTTAATCTGGAATATAAAAATTTTTTTAAAAACTATTAAAATATTTTAGAATAAAAAATATGTAATTAAAAATCACAATGACCATTTCCTGATTATTCTCATTTCATGTACATTGGATGAATTATGTAGTTATTTAAAAGTACATTACCTTAAAAGCTGAAGCTCCCTGAAAAGGCTTTGCTCTGTCCTTGTACCTTCAGGAAACTCTTTGAGAAGCTCAATCTTAAAAGAAAAAATAAGAAAGTTTTACTCCTGAAACAGTATCCACAGACTGTGGTTCAGATGGAGTTCTCTTTGGTTCAGGTTAAAAAAAATGAATGAAAATAATACTAAGGATGTAACCAAGTACTAGATTATCACAGTGTTCATCTACTGACAGTTTTCACAAACCTAATTATCTACAGATAATTAGGTTTGTGGAAATAAATAATCCTCTACAAGTGCCTTTGAGTAGAGGATGCAGGAGCAAAAAATCAGTGTTTTCAATATAAGATTATATATTTGAATGCAGTAACAATTTATGAACTCTCTTAAGACTAGTGTTAGTCTTTTGTTCTGTTACTAATTAAAATAGGATTTGGGTTTTTTTTCCCCACAATCAATCTCTTGCTTCTTTGTAATGTAGTTACCCTTGACCACATCCCTTCATCAGTATTTAAGACACAAAAGAAACTGGGAAGTGTGTTGCTCCAGAGTAGTATCCCATAATGAAATACTTTTATCTCTGTGTTAATTTTGATGCTTGTGTACACTTCCTGTTAATAATACTGACTTTAGAAAAGGGAAAATAAGCACAAATTACAAAGTAATTGTTTTATAGGACTCAATTCTATTTATTGAACACATTTATTTGGCTACATAAAATATACAACTTTCTACATTGAAAGTTATGTGTTTGATAACCTTACACCGAGAATGGCCAGTACAAAATGCCTGGGGAAGAAAACCATGCACGTATTAAATAAATACAAAGATGGAAGCTAATCTAGGCGGATAGTCCTAGGGCTACATCTGCGGAGTACTTAAAGGCCAAAGTTTGATACGTCTTTTCAAAGGTACCAGAGTTTAAAATTTAATCAACTCTTCCGTGTGTGAAATAATATTTGTAAGACTTACTAGGGACTGCATATACAGAGGCCATATTGGAAATAGGCATGAAGATCCCCTTTAGGATGGCAGAGTTCACTAATCCCCCCAAAAAAGACCTGGAAGGAAGAGGCAAGTTCCTGCAGCAAACTCAACTCTGCAGAACAAGCTAAAAAGATTTTATTTGAGGCATCTGTACCGACAGGCTTTCGTGCGATCAACGAAACTATAATAATAAAAACCTGTGGAAGAATATAATAGAAAAAAAAAATAATCCCCTAAAACTGCAAGTCAAAAATATGTATCGATAATCTGTGGTAACCTCATTAATGGCTAAAACATGTATATGTACAATTACAGCAACTAGGACTGCAAAAAACCTAACATAAAAACATGTATTAGAGAAAAAAAAAGTGAACTCTGCCAATATAGATATTAGAAAGAAATTAATTAATATTAAGCAATCTATTTTCAGAGTCATCTGTTTTACTCACTTGTTTTACTCACTCAAAAGTTTTACTCACTTGTTCTTTTAGATCTTGTAAGTTTTTATCAGCATTCTGTTCACGTTCTGTTGCTTCCTGGAGCAGCCATTTAAGGTCAGTAATGCTTTGGTTTTTTCTAGCAATATCCATTTCCATTTCCTTTATTTTAGCTTCGTGCATCCTGGTGGTATTTTTATTTAGAAAAAGATGAGAGCAAAAGCTAATACTTTTGCAGAAACAGAGATTAAAATATCTGTAGGAGATTAAATGCCATAAAATATAACCTAAAATATGTTTGGCATTGGTCTGGGAAATAATCACTGGTCTTAAAAATAAGTGAGCTGAAAAAAGCATAAAGAAAAATACATTTTTAATCTTAGATTGAAGGCTTTTCCAAATGTTACACCTTTATGGATCTTACTTTGTGTCTACACTTTATTAACGGGGGACTGGAATCTTTTTATTGTATTACAAGTAAACCCCAAACTACCTCCTGCTAAAAACATGTACATCTCTTATTGATACAACATGCACATCGATTGGGTCTTACTTCATGTCATACCTTTGGCTGTAGTTTTCTTATGATTTAATAAGATGATTTCTTATGATTTATTGGGAAATAAATTAATGTACTGAGAAAGGGGCAATACAGATACAGATGAAGACTCCAAAGACAAAAGCATTCTGAAAGAAATTCCATTTACTCTGGAGTAACAGCAGTTGGAGGAGGATTCTGTTTTGCTTTGAGCCATACAAGGCTACAAAAACGTTTTTGCAGAATCACTGGAATTTGGCTGGAAGGTACCTCTGGAGATCACATAGTCCAATCTCGTCTGAAGTGGGTTTTCAGATAGCAATATGATCCACATCTTGCTACCTGCCAAAGTGCCTTCCAGAGGATCACTTGGATGACTCCACTGTTTCCCCTATCAAACACTTTCTACTACCACATGCATACTTCTGAAGATTTGCTGGTGAGGTGGACTGTGTGTTGAAGTGCCCTGCTGATCTCCTTTAGGTTGGTAATGTCTTAACCTCAGTCACTTACTTTAAAATCATCTTAAAGTAAATGCAAATAAAAGTTTATTCACACCACTTGAAATAGAGAAGTACAATTAAGCACAACCATGTATTTTATATCTATCTATCCCTATCCAAAACTATGTTATCTATATCAACTAAACAGAGCTAAGTAGAAATGTTTTTCAAAGAGGTGAAGAACTTAAAGAAAAACTTATCTTCAAACTACTGAGCTGATGTGCTAGCTATTAAGGGCCTACCGTCTTCACTGCATGTTCCTGTCTTCCTCCTCCAGTGGCTGGCAGCCAGTTTTGCCTGCCTTTCTTGTGCTAAATACGGCTGTCACTGACCTCGCATAGAGACATTTTACCTTGCTACATGGTTAGGGGGAAGGTTAAAAAAAGGAACAGCTTTCTGAAGTCTCAGAGAAGTGAAATGGCTCAGCAGCATGGCAGAGAAGCACTAGATCTCCCGCAAGGGATCCTGTGACAAGACTGGGCATCAGCAGAAAGATTGTTAACAGTGGTCTGACCTAGGACAAAATCAGACAAGCCTCTCTCCTGTCCAGCTGATTTTCTACCTTGATAATGTAGCTGTCGGAGGTTCTGGTTTTGTAGATAACTTCCACTTCTGTATTAGAGAGTACTTTTGCAACATGTCATCTTATGTCATCCCAAGGCCATCCAGGAGTCACTAAATGTTTCTTCCTCCCAGATTTGTTCTCTTCCATCCTTATGCAGGATGCAGGCTGTTTATTTCTTTTAATAATGTATGCATTGTCCTGTTTTCTTGTCCTTTTCTGAGTTACAGCAGTACAAGAGATAATATCGGGTTAAAAATTCTTGCCTCAAGAGGGGTAAAATTCTCCTTCCTCATCCACTTTGATGAATCACAGGTGTATTTCCTGTGAATATATCTTCTATCTATCTTCATATTCTATATCACAGTAGTGGGACATATAACTAGCATGTCTGTGTGCAGCTCATTACCAAAAACAGGTGTTAACAGCAATGGTTCGGGGGTGACTGTTTGCCAAAATCGTTTTTGTAAGCAAAGCACAAACCACAGAATTAACAGCTTGCTTCTAGCAAAGGAATATATGCCATTAAAGTTGTGCAGGCTGTAGAGTTAAGATCTCTAGCCCATATAGAAAGCTGTCGTAGAAAAAGCAACTGAACTAGTCATGGAAGTACAGACAAATAAAAAACAAAACAAAACAAATGTATGTCTAGGTTGCAAAGAAGAAATTGGCATCATAAACCAGCTTGCTTTATTTTGTTCCACACTGAGTGATGCAAGTGATACTTTTAAAACGACTGATAGGTAACTTGCAGATAACTTATTGGTAGAGTACAGACATTTACTATTATAACCAAACAAAAAATGATTTTTTTCTGCTGATTTCAAAGTCTTAAGTTTTATCTAAAAATCTGGAAATGGCGATTCCACACTTCATTTAATGTATCTAAAAAGATAATGCAGTGCCAGTCTGTGAGTTATTCTCCCTTCTTCTACAGGTAACAGAACCAACTGGCTGACTGCAATTAGCTTTCAGGGCCTTCAGAACACACACAAGGGAGCATCAGCTATGCCTACATGCCCCAAGGAATATAGAAATCCATTGTGTTTCCCAACACAACCTCTTCACATTCACATGGTTAAACCTAGATTAAAATCCAGCCACGATGGAAAACACATGTTCCTGGCTTACAGTTTTTGTTTCAGATTCTATGATCCACATGCTAAAGTACTGAAATACTTTCTAAGCTCAGAAAAAATGCTGATATTCCACAAAGCACAAATACAATACATTTAAGCGGCAAGGAACACAAAATACTTCCTTTACCAAAACTATCCACAAGCCTACAGCTAATCTGAGGAAGGGAGATAAGTAACTGGCTACTGTATAGAAGCAGCTGTCAAAGCCAGTATTTAAGGAAACTAGATCTCTGCTAGACCTTTATACTGATTCTACATACTGATACATAATCAGAAAATAAATTATGGATAAATTAAACTATCTTCAAAAGAGGACAGAAAAAGTATGAAAATTCAAGTCTACTTTGTTTGCTAGTATTTAAAGATAAATTATCTTCCTTACTTCATTCTCAATTCCTACCTTGTTACAATGGACTTCCAGCTTTTGCTATCAGCTCCATCAGTTTGCCTCTCAGCCAAATTTAGCCTCTTAATGGTTTCCTCCAGCTGTACTGTTAAGTTCTCATTTAATATCTCCAAGTTATTCTTTGCTATTCGTAGCTTCTCTCCATTGTCAGCTTCCTATTGTTCAATAAAAACAAAGGTTTATGGAATACTTAACCTAACGAAGCTCTGGATTATCTGAAAAGATGGTGAGATGGGGTCAGTGCTGATACAGAGGAAAACTGCCTCCAAGATCACTACTGCTGTAACTTCCAAATTCTGTCTTGAGCTGCTCCTTGGATGTCTCCTCTCCACATATAATTAAGAATCCTATCATAGCAATATCAGTTCTTAGAAAAGTGTCCATTCCATATCAGCCATTAAAAAAAAAAATACACACTTACCACAACCAGTAACTAATGGAAATCAAGGGATGCATTACAATGATCATACCTTTTTCAGTTCTTTACGCAGCCTCTCGTTTTCAGTAATGACTTTTTCCATTCCTTTGGTTTTAGATTCATGACGCATACTCAGCTGGTCCCCCACGTGAAGTTTCATCTTTTCCATTTCAGACTAAGTATCAAACAGTTCGTTAAAACACATATAATACATTGGTTAGTAAAAATTTCAGATCTCCATTTTTAAAGCATGGCATAGTTACAGCTACCTAGAACAGCGAACCTCACATTTAATCATGTATTTAAATGGATCCTTAAGGTGCAGAGTGCCATTACGTAAAACATGCAGCATGTTATACTAAAATGAAGTTCTGCTTTTCTGTTCTACAGGTTTCATATTTGATATTTTTAAAACACTTTTCTGCCGATCAGTAACAGGCCTGCTGTTCCCATCGTCCTACTAGCTTGCATACTAAACCGCTATATAAATATAGATGGTGGAGAGATATCAGTACCTTTAGCCTCTCATTTTCCTGTTCAAGACCAAGTAATTTTTCATTAGAAACCACAGCTGGAGTTTTTTTCAGATCCTTATTTTCTCTTTGGACTTTCTCTACAACCTTTTTCATCAAACCAATTGTTTTTTCCAATTCTGCGACTGTCTTTCCACTTCTACCAACCTATACAGAGGGAAGGAAAAAAAGAAATAAAATCATAGGAAGTAAACAGTTCATCTTAACATTATGAGATATTCAGAATCTTATTTTATCACTTATTTCCCCACTGCAATGTATATTTATAAAAAAGATGTTATATTTTGGTGTGAATTGAACCCTAAAGTTTCTTGCATACTCGGCTCCCCAAAGTCAACACAGCAGCTCGTTCATTTTCTGTGTTACTCAAGAAGGCTGCAGTTAGTCTCAAAATCTGCTGTACTTTATGAACTAGACCGAAACATGAGGAAAATAAATCAAAATACCACGTAGAGCAATTCCCTCATCCAATGGACCATGCAATTACTTGAATGCTAATACTGTCTGAGGGAAAAAACTTCTGCTGTATTAAAGTGACAAGAACAACTACAACTTAAAGCATGAGTAAATCTCGCTTTCTCTAGGCATATATTCTCCTTGCAGAGTGGTAAATAAATATGTAGGGGAAAAAAAGCTTGTAATTTCTCTATTTTTCTTCTTTCTCTACATTCTTTTATGAGGTAGGAAAGCTGTTAGAAGGTCTTGACATGCATTTATTTTCTCATCATCTTTGTAGTGACTGTTTTCCTCAGCAATTATAATGTAAAGATGCTGCTGTTCCTTGTTCTGGCCCCAGGTATCTCCTTTCTACAGAGGTACGGAGCACAGTATTGTGGAAACTGGGGAGGATTTTACTCCCTGGAGTAAAAAATACACAGCAACGAAATTTTGAAAGTAGAAATGACCTATTCTTTCTTCTTTAAAATGACTGGAGAGATTAGGAGGGTTATGTGGGAACACAGCAGAGTTATAAGAAAAACTTCTGCCAGATCTTGGTGCCTGAAAGGGAGGAAGATTAAGAATTTGCTGCCTCCTCAGACCCTTTGCATGAAACAGTTTTATAAACTGAATTTCCTTATCCAAACTCTACCACTGTGTAAGAGATAGATAGGCAGATAGATACACAAGCAGTCCATGCAAGGTACAAGTAAAAGAATGGGAAATACACAATGTTTTCCAAGTACCCAGAAGTAGAACTCAATTCTCCTTGTATATTGAAAGAGCTTCAAAGGCACTTAAGCGCTTTTAAGTCAGCTTCCTTTAAAAGGTCACACAGATAGTTTGACAAGTCAGTGGCAAGGGAGATACTGGGAACTGCTGAAGCCTTTTTTACCTGATTTCTGAAATACTGCTCTATTAAAGTAGTTGACAAGAGCTAAGGTAGAATTTAATCGCATCGTCTTGCATAATACATCAAACAAAACACTTCACTAACAATAACTTAGGCTTTCTAACATCTTTATCAAATCAAAATCCTGTCTTTTAAATAAAAGCTAATGGTATTACGCACTTACATAAATACATTAATATAATTTCAATATTAGGGCTTTAACTCCTGGGTTTTTGTACAAATATGATTCTGAAGATAACTTTAATCCAAAAATCAAAATAAGGCCATGACAGTGCAACTATTTAATAGTGTAGCTCTAGTCTTTCTAATGGTCCCATTAACTGAATTTCATTATTACAACATTTTGGCAATAAAAACCAAGTAAGAACAATTCCTCTTTGTTTGGTTGCTTCCAAACAATTTAGCTTTAATAAAACATTGCCTTTTTTTGTATTTTGGTTTCATTTCATTACCATGAAAAATGCTGTTACAATACTCACCCCTCTAATGCTGCCCAGCTTTCGTTCAACATCTGCTTTCTCTTTTTTGAGAAGTTCACACATTTCTTTCAAGTCACCTACTTGGTCCTATAAAAAACAAATAATGAACTTATTTTGATTTCAAACTAAGTGAATAGTAAAAGAATTACAGAATCGGTTTACTTAAAAAAAAAAAATAAATGTAAAGACAAATCAATTTCCCATCGCAATGGCACTTTTCATAATCTCTACCAGCCATTCAACTTTCTCATCTTCCATAAAACCATGAAAAACTTAACAGTATGTACAGAAAAGATATCAATTTCTTTTTAAGCAATCCCCTAACTTTTTTCAGGGTAAAGGGGGCTAAAGGTAAAAAGATGTTACCTTTAGTCTTGGCAAATCTTTATTGGCCTGCTCTAGCTGGAACCTTAGCTCAACGTTTTCAGATGACAATCTTAAATTTTCCTTTAAAACCTCTTGTTCTCTTTGATATTGATCAGCTGATCCCATTCCTGATGTCTTGAGAAAACAGAGAAAAAATTATTAAGTGGTAATGCACTAGTCATTGTATCAGCTGTAGCTGATAAAAAGCAACAGAGAATTATCATTTTTCACAGAAATAAAACAGATGACAGTTGTATTTTGATCTAATTTGCCCTGACTTTAACTCTTTCTCTCACATCTTCTAAACTTCCTTAACCTTTAAGCTTTACAAAGCTAAGTGCTTTACAAACCAGTACAAGCCACTAAAAATTTTGTAAAATTAACTCTCAAACTACTGGGTAGAAATAAATCTCAAAGTCTAAAAGACAAAAAAGCTACTGAGTGTAGAAAGCTGTGACACTGTACAGCATCTAATTCTAATGATATATTCTGACACGTTCATTAAATAGTACATATGGCATAAGGAATTTCACTTACGTCAAACAGGTCACAGAGCAAGTCAGGAAGAGTACATCACTCTAGTCTGTTAGTTCCTACAAACTTAAATCTTTATCCAGGGAGGCTAGTAATTTCTATTACATAAAGAGTGTTTTGCATGCCTTACATTGCCAATTCAAATCAAAAGTATATGGTAAATTATTACACCTGACTAGTAAAGAGTAAAAATCTTTGATGGTATAATGATCAGCAGGTTTTGATTATGGAATTAATTAACCATATGATCAATTAATTATTCAATAGTAATAATACTAGGCACAAAGGATATGGTGCATTAAAGCATATTTTTTTCTTAGTGCAAGTAATAATACATCATAAGTCTCTTAAAGAATGAAGGTCATCAACTAGCTGCAGGTATCATTGACAGTATTTGCAAACTTTCTGGATCGAAATTTTAGAGTTAACAGTAGTTTACACGTGAGCTGACACACTGCCTACCATGCAAGTAAGAGGTTTGCTTTATGGACCCCTTGGTGACTACTTTAATATGCCTGCAGAGGATACATAGGAAAGCACTGCATTATCTAGATCAAACAATTCTATTTCTACATCATTTATACAGAAGAAATGCTAGCGGACTGCTACAGTATCAAACCTCAGGCATTTCACAAAGTTCTGGGGTTGTTTCAAGCCCCTCTGTACCACTTCGGTAAATTTCATGTTTATCCTCTGCAGGGTGTTCATTCATTTCATTATTCACATTTAATTTTAATGCTTCATAGTCATTAGCCTGATTAGAAGGTTCCCCTGCATCAGACTGATTGCAGCTTATTCTGTCAGTATCAGCCTCTTTTACACTTTCATCACCAGCAGCATTTGATTGCTTCAGTATTTCTTGTTTCCTCTCCTCTTCTTCAAATTCCTCATTAAGTTTTCCGTTTTCAGGTTGAGTTATATTTTCTTCTTTTTCACTGCACATCTCTTCATCAGCTTCAGCTACATTTTTGTTTTTCAATCCTTCCCTAGAAATATCTGTGTCCTTGCATTTCTCACTATCTTCAGGATGCTCTTCAGGAGGCATGTCTGTGCTTGCATCCGCAGTAGCCTCAGGCCCTTCATTTGGCATGATGCATGTTTGCATGTCTGCTTTGTCATCTATTTCATTGTCATCAATAATGCTATGATTAGTCAGATGTTTGATTTCATTCCTACTTGAAACAAATTGCTTTTGAAGGGAATTCAAATACTTTTGTTTACTGATACTTAAAGGAACAGACTTGGACAGTTCAGTTTGGTCACCTGTACTCTGATGCAAGTTGAAGATAGAAAGAAGCATGAAAGAAAAGCAGAAGACAGTAAAACAAAACAGGAAATAAAGAAACCTAGAACGTACTGGTAAAGTTATTTCTTGAAAGATTACAATAACTTAATAATGCAATATTTGCAATATAATGAACCTTGTAAAAATCAAAACACAACAAAAACAAGTAATGTAACTGAAATGCAGCTCAGTACTTCCCCAAACTCTGTGTATCCCAAATTTTCCATCAATATGGAATATGAAAGTAGTCTCTCAGTTGCAGACTCACATATTTAAAAATACATATCCCTTATTTCTCCACATATGTTAGGATGCTGAATATTTCAACTTTTAAATGTAGAACATGGAAACTGTAAGTTTTGAGGTGTGGGGATGGGGTTGTTTTGTTGTGTTTTTTAAAAATACTAAAAACTGAGTATTTCATATCCTGTTCTAGAATACTATAATTTGAAATAAAACCAGCTAAGTGACACAGAATACCAAATGGGTAACAAATATTTTTGTTAAATAGGTGCAATACTTCTAGGCAATATGGTTACAATATTAACTTACTGATGGTCTAGAATATGCCTCTCTTGAACATTGTCTCTGCAATGCATGAAGCTTTTCCTGGAGGTATTGATTTTTGAAATGTAATTCTTCTACAACAGGATCTCGTGGGATTGCTTGCTGTGTTCTAAATCAAAAAATGAATCAAACCAAAACAAACAAATAGCTATTAATGCAGAAAAACATCCCTTAAAGTAAGAAAAAAAACATGAACTTCTGGATTTCTAGACTGGAATTTCTAGTATTACTGGGCTAGTTATTCTAAATCAATGCTAGCCATATACACTATTTCAACTAATCCCCGTGAATCAGAAGTACTTACTTTGGCAAAAGGAATCTGCTCTTTTGAGACGTGTACAGCTTCAACCCCTCAGGTCCACTATCCACTGTGATAGCGGATACACTGATTAAGAACACACTCCCTAACTGAAACTTAGCAGTTCCTGTAACTTTCACAACCTCTAAATTGTAATTATAGTTTTACACAATAGGAACCAGATGTTTTTCATATTATTTAGCTTTTTAGAATAATGAACCAATGCTGCATATTCTCTGAACAAGCACAGTTACCTCCTGCTCATCACAGACTCAAAGAAGGATTTTTGAAATTCCCATCCATTTTTTTCCCCTTACTGAACCAGTTGGTCTAACAGAGACTATCTCCTTCTACAGATATTTTTTCTCATTTTAGACTTTTTGGTTTTTATAGATTTTTTCAAAATGCCTCTCACCTCATGTGAGCAACTTCGTTTTCTAAATCTAGATTCTGTTTTCTTAGTTCTTCCAATTTTTTTTCAGTCTCTGAGGCTCTTACTCCAACAACATGGTCAACAGTGACACCAGTAGTTTTCAGTTTCTTCTGTAGAGTAATTTTCTCTTTTTCAGTCCTGCAACATCCAGTAACTTTACATTTAAAACTTCATTTGCTAACTTACTTCATTTAGAAGAAGATATTTTCTGTCTTAAAGAATCCACATTTGTGATGTATTTGCTCAGTGAACCACACCCCCTTGTCTGCTTAATAAGGTTAACTTACAGACAGTACAGCTTTACAAAAAAAACCACCTCAAAACCAAACCTGGAAAAAACAATGAACATTAAGTCAGTATCAGTCATAAACCACTTGCTGGTCTTGCCCATCTTTTGTGTGAAATTCATGTAAGACTTGGGGAGAATAAGTGCCATTTTGAAGCAGTTTCAAACCAAATCTAACAACAGCTACAATCACCATCACAGTTTCCTTTCTCTTCTGTGTCTTTTATCAATAAAACCCTGCCACTACTGTACTGAAGTAAACATAACATTTGCAGAGGATTTGCACGTGTTTTTTCTTAAAAGGCTTCCATCTCCTAATCCTAGAACCATCAGCACTGCAGTAGCACTACATATAGCAGAAGAACAGTGTCCAATCCTAGTAATCTAAGAAACAGCCCGTCTTCTTAAAGCTGTTTTTGTTCCATGGGCATAACAGAATGCTACATGCAAGAAGCATAATAAAGGACTTTAGTTTTATTCAGAGACAGTTTCTTCTAATAAAGCGTTGGCTTCTACAAGGGAGAAGGTACTAGAAGAATAGCCTCCTGCTTGAAAATTCACTAACCCTTTTAATCTCAATCACAATGTCAAATTCTATACAACAATCTTATAAACATAACAAACTTAAGATTTTTACATTACAAACATATTTGGATTTCCCTTATGTCATCATTTTGTAACTGAATCTATTAAAACAAACTCACTTGGTATAGATTTCCTTCAAAGTATTCAACTGTTTAGCTAAAGCATCTGCTTCTTTTTCCTTTTCCCTTAGCTTGTTCCTCAATCCTTCCATTCTTATTTGCCATTTTTTACTTTCTTCCCATTTGAGTATTCCCTCCTTAGAGGTCTGTGAAGCACAGAAACAAATTATGTGTGGTTTTTTTGATTTCTTTTAATTTAAAGCAAAATAAGCAAACATGTTAAAAGCCAGAAATGGTATATTCTTCATTTAACAGTTTAAAACATGAAGCCATAGCAGGCACATATTATTTACCTCATCTATCAAAAGGTAAATAGCAGGCCCAGCTGGGAACCTTAAGTATGCTGTGGAGACTCATGTAGTGCAATGTATCCTTTTACTCTGAATTACACATTAGTAAAGGTGACAGATTAAAGAAGTGTTTTCCTATGCCCACTTACAGCAGATCTGCAGCTCAACAGGAGTTTATATGCCCCTGCTGCACAGCTGTATAATTGGTCATCTTAGTTTATTTTTCCTATAAGAAATGGAATCTCTACTTAAAGTTATAATTCAGTAGCTGTAAATTATACATCAGATAAACCCTGTACCTGTGTGATCACGAATGGGTACTGAAAACCAGTCAATAACAATCAATATTTCCGTCAGCAGTTCTGAGGGTTTTTTAACTTGTCTTTTCCCTTTTTCAGTTAGCCCCTGTACTTTCTTTTCTGTCTTTGAGCATTTGACAGCATTTACGTAATTGATTTCACTGCTACCTATAAATGTTAGTTTTCTAAGACTTGTAATGGATCTTTAATTTTACAAGAAGGGCAGGAAAACATTAATATACCAGTACTAAGCAACAAGAGCAGTAAAAATAAAGAGCATGGGTAACACGGAGAAGTTACAAGAATGAAACTGCTTTTCTCCTGATAAAATTTAGTTTGGGTTTTTTGAGAGGCAGGTAGGGTTGAACTGCCTAGACCTCAGCTGATGATGTCATTCACAGCCACAATCCAAATATCACATACCTGGTCTTCTCTTACACCTTTTTTGTCTGTTTCTTCACACTTCTTATCAAGTTCACTTTCCAACCTCTTAATTTTTTTCTGAAGTGCATCTATCAGACTTTTTTCATCAGCTTTGCTCTGAAAAATTGCAAACTTTTACAAACTTCGATTTTAATGACCACTACCTATTTTCTCCACTCAAAAAGTAACGACTTTAATTCCAATTGGTAGAGTTAGTTTACAACCTAAATGATCTTTTTAGAATTATCTTTGAAGTATTAAAGTATTGGAATGTAACTTTGCATTCTAAACTGAATAATCAGCTGAATAAAAAAGATAAATTAGACAATTCTACTATAAATTCTTCACTTTTCTTCTGAAAGGGGAAATAAGAAAAGGAAAATCACAAAATTCCATTTTTCAAAGAAACCTTGAAAGTGGTGATTCAACTCCTCAGACTCTTTCAAACATTTCAAGGAGCAAGTATTCTTCAGTCTCTTCCTTCCTTTCATTTAAGGCATGCTTCAAACAGCAAAAGCTAAAAGCTCCCATGTAAGCCAGCTGATAAGCAAAAATAACATTTCAAATGCAGTATGTCTAAATGCCTGCCAAAAGTACTCGGTCTTATCCCCAAACCCAGCACATCTATGCAGAAACTTGACCAAGATTGAACACATTTTTAAAAATCACTCCTACCTGAATGTTACTGCTTAGCCTCTTAATCCGTTTCTTCAGTTCTTCATTTTCTTCTTCCAATTCACTTTTCTCTCTCAACATTTTAGCAAATGCTTTTTGTTTCCTCTGAAGTTCTTGGTTCAACTCATCCCTTTCATCAGACAAGGAAGTTTCCCTGGTTTTACTTGTTTTAAGGTTATCTGTAAGTTTTGTAATCTGATTATTTAATTCTTCTATCTGTGTCTAGAAGAAAACAAACAAACAAGAGAGCAAACCTCTCAGATCAGGATTATCAATAACACAACAATGCAATACAATGATATTACCTAGTACTCACCATAAGCGCCTTTGTCTGTCTGTCAACAATCTCCTGGACATTCATATATGCCTCTTTTTGTGATGCAGCAGAAATAATCTGCTGTTCAGCATTAGCAGTCATTTCTGCTCTGAGTTCCAGAAGTGCTTTACTCAAAGCCTGAAAACAGTAAGTTCAAGTTCTTTTAAGAATTTGCTAATATGAACATTACTAACCAAGAAAAGGCAACTGGATTTTACTACGTTACATTATGCAATTATATTCTCCTGCTGTACTATACATAGAATTCTTAAGCACTAAGCAACATTAAACATTTATATGACATAGGGATAAATTTTTTATTGACTAACTTTCTGCTGCTTCTCTTTTATGACTAACTGGCTCTTCAGCTGCTCCACCAGATTCTTCAGTGTTGCTGTGGGTGCTCTATTATTTGCTTCTTTTTGGACCTCTAGTTCAGCTTTTACATTTGCAAATTCCTTCTCCATCTGAGATATCGTGTTCCTCAATACATTTGCCTCATCTTTTAGTTGTTCCACATCAGCTGTGTGCTTTTCACAAAGCCTAATAAAAAATAAGCATTGATAGAGTACACTGCAGTAACAAAGTTATTTTTTATCATTGTTAAAGCAAATGACACTTTGATTTAGAAAGAGCAAGAAAAGACTGACTCACCAAAAAAAGCCTCCATTTAGTAAGAAAATTACTCAAGAAGATCAGGAAAATGAGATCAGAGCATTGTTCGTTCTAATTTCTGGCCTTTAGATGTAAAGAAAGCATTATCCTTTTCTCCTTTTAAACTGGGGTAAATTTTCATGACTTTATACTTGTTAGGCAGGTAAATTTTTCCCTACCAGGGAAAAAAAAACCCTGAACCAAAACACAAACCAGCAAGCATCACAGTAGCTTAAAGACAACTCTGATATCAAGACTCCTTGAATACTTTCTTTTCCACTGAATGGCACAAAGCTAACAACTGAAAGGCATTTTTCCAAGCCAAAGTTTTTCAGTATTAGCCCTGATGAAGGGCTAAAACCATAGTAACTCTTTTGAATTAGTTTTTCAGCCAAATGTTAAATTCAGCAAAAACATGTTCAATTTTAGACCAGTCCCGTAGCAGCAATACATAATTGATTTGTCCAACTTACATTAACACAGTCTAAAAACTTACTGGGCTCTGATAGTCTCAAACTCTTTGATTTTCATTGAAGTAATTTGTTTTTGTTTCTCCAAATCAAATGATGTTTTCTTTAATTTTCCAACAAGTGAAGCAAGAGAATTATCCTGTTCTGCTACAGTTTGCTCCACTTCAGCTAAGTGGAGAAAGCGTTTGTTGTTGGAAAGTGATAAAGAAGCCTTTGCTAACTCCTGTAAAAGAGAACAAATGCATGTGGTAACATTTTAAGCTTTAAATCAAAGGTAAGCATTACTGATGCATTTTAAACTCAATCCTGAATATAACCAAGCATTAATATCGAACGTGTTTATTTACTGAGATGTGTTTCTTAGTCCACAGAGAAAGCAGTCACTCTGGTTTGAAAAGAGCTCTGTGCATCTAATGATCCTCAGAATAATCAGTTAAATACAGCTTTCACTGTATCATAAAGTGTCAAGAAAAAATTTGTATCGAAATGGTTAGTTTAACATAAGCACAGACTGAACGAAAAGAACAGAAAACAAAATGTACTTCTCTCTCCTAGAAGTCTCCATAAATTAGGATGATACAAATAATGCTCATATATACTAAGGTGGCAACTTTGTTTTACATTTGATTTCTAATCCATCTCTCATGAATTTTCTCAAGAATAATACAATAATTCTGTATCAACCACCCATTTATTTCTCCTGTCATAATTCATTACTTACTTTTGATCGCAAAACTGTTCTTTTGGTCAACAATTTTAAAAATTTGGGAACAACTTTACTGATCACACTTACCAAAGCAGTCTGTTTGAATTTATTAAGGGAATTGTCAGCATGCAAATTTAACTTCTGGTGTAGAACTCTAAGATCTTCCTCATGCTTCTTTACTATTTCCTCTTGTTCCTGTTAGTTCAAATTAAAAGTATAACTCTACCGATGTACACTATTCCAGAAAGCCATGAAACTACAGTACCTTCGGGTTGATTGACCACTAATTGCTCAGTATTGCTCCCCAAACTTTCCTCTAATTCTGGCAGTTTAAAAAATTATTTTCTTCCTGCTATAATCACTTCTTTTTTTCTTTTTTAACACCATTGAAAAAAAAAAATCAATCTACTATTGCAGTTTTAATCAAAATAAGTAGTATGGTGCAACAGGACAGGAGCTGGAGAGCAGAAGAGTTGGTGTTGGTCTTCACTAACTATGACTATCAATACGGATAGTGATATCCATGCTACATAGTTCTCCATTCTATTTACTCTGGAATATATTGTGATTCCATGGATTGAATATCTGCTAGCAGACAGAGCACTCATTTTTAGACTGCATCTTCTGGTTTTGGTTACAAACAAACAAAAAAAAAAACAAAAAAAAAAAACAAACACCCCAAAAAGCCCCAAACTTGTTTTCTCCAGAAGTTAACAGCTACACACATTAACCAAAGCACATTAAATGAAGATGATTCGAAGTCTGCTTTGGAAGTGTGCTCCTGATCCAAACACTCTAAAATCGATGCATGTCTAGTCTTGAAGTACCTCTTAAGACACAAGGTTTATGCTTTAAGGATATAAAGTATGCATAGATACACTGATTATGCTTTTAAATATGCTTTAATTTAAAATACGCTTTAAGAAGCATATTTCCCATAAACGGATGTCTTTCACTAAAAATTCACTAAAAATGCAGTCCAGAGATCACTGTTGCAAGTACTGAAAATCCCATATGAAAATACAATATATAAACATATTGAAACCACTTCTAATAGCAGCATTTTAATTTTCTTCCTGTCACACTAATTTCTACACAGACATCATACACATGATGTCCCGACTGAGCAAACTCCTATTAAGGCGTTAAAAAATTCTACATGAACTTTCTACATAGGAAGTTACTAATTATCTCTGTTCTGTTACCTCTGAGGTCAGAAACTTTTTAAGATTTCAACAGCAATGACAGAAACAACGAATCAACTAAAATAGCATAAAAATGGAAGAAATTTTGTGCAAAAAGTTTAAGTACCTCTCTTGCTTTAGCAAGCCAATGTTGGTATTTTTTTAACACTTCCTCCTTTTGATTTAATCTTGCTTGCATATTTGCAATGGTTTGATGAGCAATTTTTATGGCAAGACGGTACTCTGGATCATCTTGTTTGCCTGATCCAGCCACTATTTTCTCTCTTTCTGATGTTGCAGGTAATCGAAGTCTTAGTTCATTTATAACTTTATCTCTTGATAAAATATTTTGTTCAGCTTTCCACAGAGCAGTTTCCTTTTCTTTTAATTTCTACAATGAAAGGCAATTGTTGCGTTTCCAGAATTCAAACACAGCAAAAAGACCTTACTTTTTAAAAACTGTACCAGAAGATTTGTCTAATCGGACTCACACACACACAGTGTTTTGCACTCAAATTCTGGCTGTATGGGATTACTATTACATGTTAAACATTCCAGAACATAATCGCTGTGCCTTTATGTGTTATTTGCTTGGCACAAGACACTTGATGCAATTCATTCTGTGCTACCAAATTAAGAAGCTGATGGTTTTCAAATTTCTTAAGAATCACAAAGTATCTTCTGTAATACAATTCCAATTTAGCAACCCAAGATAAAAAGATTTTGTTCTGCTACTTATTAAATCTAATGTAACACTTGTTAAATTGAATTGCCTATAGACAACTGAATTTTGTACAGCAAAGGCATCTTGTCCTACTAAATGAACAATATAAAAAATTAAGAAATTTTTGCCAATAATTTGTTCCATTGGAAAAAATGTTTCATTTTAGCCACAACATGATTATATTATTTACATTTTCTCAGTGTTAAATATTTTTAAGGGACTGGACACATCTGAGTGACATTTATAAAAGGATATTTATTATATATAAAAAATTAAAGGGCACAAAAATACAAACTTTGTCCCTCGATATGATAATTTAAACATTTAATTACCTCCTCCAGAGATCTGCAGGTTGCTCTGGTTTCCACGATTGTTCGAATATGCTCCTGTATTTTTCTTAAAGCCAATTCAAGTTGTCGTGCAAGCGGCAAACTAGAGTCTGGAACTGACCCCGTAGCCTCTTCTAACTGTACAGAAAGATTAACATTTGTGTAATCTGACAGCTCTGCAAAACATACTTCTAAGCATATTTTTAGTTAACTCACTGCATGTACCTTCAGAGCTGTGCTACGTGCCTCATTTTGTTGATGATCATACAGGTCTAATTGGCGCTGCAGTTCTACTTCCCTCTGGTCCCAAGCCATTTGCCTTTCTTCATGCAACTGTAATAAATGTTTGATAAAAGTGTTTTATTTAGTGAAGGGGATGGGAATTTTATAACCAACTCAAACAGAAAAAAAAGTGATACCAAAATGTAAAATACTCAAGTGTGCCATTAAAAAGAATTATGGAGCTAAGACACAAATATCTATGTTAAAAACTTACTAGGAAGAATCTTCCTTTTTAAAAATCACTTAGTAAAATAAGGAATAGGCTGTTTTTCTAATAGCATATGGAAAAACATACCTTGTTTTGCTGTACAATTTCTTCTTCCAGATTATTGATTGTACGTTCATATTCAGAAATTATATTCTGCAAATGCTTCACTTCTTCCTTTTGTCTGATTAACTCTCGATTGAGTTTAAGTTCCTGCAGATGGAGTTCCTCCATTTTCATATGCCATTCAATTACCTAATAATGAATATTACACAGTATTATAATTTACCAAGCCCACAGGCCAACTAGATACAGCTACACTCTATGACTTTGAGGCAGTATGTCACTTATCAAAACAACAGGAAAAGACATTCTGTGTTTTTAAATTTCTTCACTTCTCTTGAGTGAGCAGGCACAGCGAAAAGTATGAAACTGCAAAAGGAATGACTAAAAAGTGCAGGAGACAATAGGGGAGGCAACAGGTTTCCCATACACTGACATAAGTGTATTACAAATAATTTTCAAATTAACTAAACTATACCCTTTCATCTGTCCCAACTGAACAAAAAGAGCATGCAAGAAGTTTGGCTGATTTTTCTAAAACAGCACAAGATTTTCAAAACCATTAAAACTAAGTATTCAAAAATGTAAGTGTGCCAAAATAACAGACATATTCATGTCAAAATGCTCTAGAAAATTTATTGAAAACTGGCTCAAACATGCCAAGAGCACTACAACCATTGCTTACATGCAGACATCTTTAGTCATGACAGATATAACCGTATTATATAATATACAGTGATCTGAAAGAGAAGTGAGAAAGCCTTAATCAAATTTCAAGGCAACTTTGTTTAAATAGCAAAATACCATGAAGTAGAATTACAAGAGTATAACAACATTTCTGACCGTGCTGCCTAAATTATTGCCCCCGGATTTATTTAATAAGACGCAGATTTGTAGAGAAGATTTCAATGCAAGCTCATGGTAGAGCTTCAGAACGCTGCTCCTGAGTTTAATTTAATTTCATTTGTAATTTAAATTAATAATTTTACTCGATTTAATATAACTGAATTCATAGTTAAGTCTCTACTTCCTTTGCCACTTAATTGAGCACTAAAGAAAATCAGTAAATCTGACTGTGCCAAATTTAATAGGGCAAATAACTAACGATGTATTACTTTTTTAAAAGAGGAAACCAAAAAATGATAGCTGTCACATTGTAACAAAGTGTACTTTGAAATCATTAATTTCTACATTAAACCAGATGTTTAGGTAACAAGCTGAACTGAAATGGAATTTAGATGCAGATCAAATGAACCAAGTTATTCAAAGTTGTAAAATAACAAACCTTTTGAGCTCCTCTTGTGTCCTTCAATGCACTTACTAATTCTTCTAAACTTTTCAGTTTTAACTCCATCTCTAATGCTCTGTTTTCTGCATTTCGACGCTCCTGCTGAGCATGCTGAACTTCCTCCAGGATCTTCAGTTTGTCATTCTGTAGCTGAATCATTGTTTTAGAGAATTTTTCTTGCTGTGCTAAAGGCAAAGCACCACTAAATTGTCGACGCAAAGATTGAATTGTCTGTTGTAGATGTTTGGCTCTATTTCTTCCTTCCAGTCGAGCAAAATATAAGGCTTGCTCTCTCTCATCAAGCTTCTGCTCTAAACGTAGATTATGGATCTCAGTCTTCTGTAGTTTCAATTTAAGTGTCCCCAATTTGCCTACAGCATCAGATTCACTACTTTGAAGGGATATGAGCTGTTGATGTAGTTTTGCAATAACTGTTTTTTCATCTGACTGTGCCTAAGAACAAAATTTACAGAACAAATTTATTTTTCATTTTGAACGTTAATGCAGTGTATATGAAAATACAGCTATTTTTTACTATTTTCTATACAGCATGTATTTTATTCCATAGATAAAAGCAATAATTAGCCTCTAAATCCAGCTCTTTATTTTTCCACTGTTGTTCCTACAGCCACATTTTAGAATTACCAAAATACCAGGAAATGAGGAAGAAATGTGTATCTAAACCGAGAAAGTATGGTAACAAAAACTGACACCAAGTGTTGTATTTAGGAATTGAAACCATTCTAGAACATGAAAACAAATCTCACAAAATTATTTCAGCTAATAGCAAAGCAGTGTAGTAAGTCTACTGCAAATCTTCAAGATTTACATGTCATTGCTTGTCTTGTAAAAAAAGATCAAACTTTCCTGATATTCTATTTAAACACAGACCATGAGCTATTAATCATAAAGGAATAAATATCACCAAAATAACAGAGACAAAAAAAAAGCTCAGGATATCTAATAGCTGTACATCTAGAAATGGAGAAGGGAATACTCAGTGTAATACAGAACTCTTGAAAGGGTATGGCCACTATGAGGACCAGCTTGCCAAGATCCTTCTGAAATGCTTTTGCAGTTTCCTAGTTCACTGTAAAATTACCTGATTTCTTCACAGTCCCCGGG
>NW_009916093.1:0-1624 GCF_000696875.1 Nestor notabilis
ATATATATATATAAAAAATACTTTTAACTTCTACCACAGCTTAGTTTGTCCCAGGGCTGCTGCTCAGTGGAATGTTTTGATTTAATTGCCATCTGATTTCTCTGGTGTACATCAACTGCTTAGCTGTGGCCATGAATGTAGCATGGTACTGAAAACACAGGTCTGGAATAAATCCCCACATCATCTTGCTGGCATGAGAAACACTAGTTTAGCTAAACCCATGATCAGAATCAATTCTCTTTTAATACAGCAATACAGCACTTTCAAAAGCAAGAAGTTAAACATGAGAGCAAGACAAATGGTAAGTCAGACTTGAGAGACCTTAGTTTACCTGCAGGAAAGGTACAGTGGTACTTTGTGCTTGGTGTAAGGCAGATATGAAGTACTACATACACTCCTTAAGACAGCTGAGCTTTCTCAGTTGGGATCAAGTCATCAGCCCAAAACATTTCCTATTCTCTCCCAACCACAAGGGTAACTGTTTTCCTTGACAAAGGAACCTGCTGTCCCCAGCACCAGACCCTATGGTTCCAACAGTGATCAATTCTTCTCAGCCTGCTTGGCCTGCCTTATTTGCAGGTGGCCTTCGAGACGGAGTATCAGAGGAAACCAGCACAGCAAGGTGCTCCCAGCAAAAATGACTGGGAGGTTAATTTTAGTGAAATCTTAAAATGTTAGGAATTGCAAGCCTGATTTCTTGAAGCTTCACAATTTAACAAGCACACCCTGAGTGTGAGCTCCTCCCCTCTGCTCTGTGCAGCCTTCTGGTATTCTATTCAGTTATTTCAAACCCTCCTCTTATGTTAAAGCCTTTGAGACAACTTCATTCTTCTCCTTAACACTCTCAAGCAAGGTCTCCTCTCTGTTTTTGGCTTTCAGTTCCTCTGCCACAAATCTTGCCTTTTCCCTAGAATACACTTTAAAAAGAGTATTCTTAAAGTTTGCCATCACTTGACACTGTCTGAGCACTGTTACATTCCAATTACTCTGCCTTGTGTAACGCATTGAATTGCTCCCTGCTTCCTTCACCCAGCGCTCTCATAATTTTTGATTTAAGAAAAAACCCTCCCCTGGCTCCTTTCTGAATTACATTCCCCTCTCTCTCTGTTCAGCCAAGATGAACAAATTTTTCCTCTGTTCAGTTCTTGTTCTATAATAAGATGTTCTTGCCTGATTTTCTGATGTCACCCATACTTCCCAAGACTGTGAAAAAGCATCCTCTTCTGTGTGTCCATGTTGTGGTAACACAATACAATCTCAAAACATCAGAAAGCATCCTACACATCAGAGACTGGAGCCTAAAGGATTTACAGGATTTGCAAGCGAACACTGAGCTTTATTTGTGCACTGTCACTTCTGTGCACTTCCATCGTCATTCCTATGAATCACATGCTGATTGTAATTTGGTTCCTCCTAGCTATGCCCAGAAGCAAGCTGAAAAATAATGAACAGCAGTGAAAGAGGAAGGGGGAGAAGAGGAAGGACATTTGGGTTGCACAAGGAGAACGAATGGAAAGGAGTAAATACAGCATAATATGGCTGAACAGGCTGGGGGATAAGGAAATCTGAAATAGAGAGGGTAGGTGACGGGAGAGTGGTCCATAGGGCAGCTGTTGGAAGAGCG
>NW_009916093.1:1655-6230 GCF_000696875.1 Nestor notabilis
CAGTCCCTGCAGGATGGACTGAGCAGCAGTGCAGGCAGAAGCTTGGATTTTGAAGACCTTGGGCTCAGTTTCCAGTCAGAAGCAGGAGTTACACCATTTACACCTCCGCAGCCTCCAGAGGGCACTCGGGAGGATCTTGCCAACCCCAGCAGCTGCCCTCCTGCCTCCCGACAGCCCTCCTCTGCCCTGCTCTGAGGGGCAGGTACCAGGAACTACTCACCAGACAGCTCCAGTTCCCGAAAAATGCTTTTCCCGGAGTCGCAGCTGTGCCATGTGCCACTGCTCTGCTTCGCCTCAGAGCTGACACTTCACACAGCGACAGTAATACTCTTTCAGATGAAAATGAGGTTTACAAGAGGGAAGAAGTTATTTTATAATTAACTCGAGGTGCCTGAACCCAAGATGAGGAGGCACTTCTTAATCAGCAGCCAGATGGCTCTACAGGCTCTGTTCCTTAAACCATCTACCAGCTTTTCATCCAAGAGACTGTCAATCAAACAGCAGGCTCTGGAAATTATCTTACCATCTCTCCAGCAAGGTGTTTTATATACATGGCTTGCTGGTAGGTTTGCAAACTTTATGTAAGTAGCTTCATTTACTACAACCAGAATTGCTTCACTAAAAGAATACAGAACAGAGCCTTTTGTTTTGCCAGGGAGACACCTCTCTAGGGTTGCAGTGTTAAGATTTCCTCCATTTTCTTACCTAAAAGACAATTAAAAGCTAATTCCTCCTTAAAAATAAATATAAATTAAAGATTTTTATTTGAGCCCACTGTAACAGACAAAAATTTACAAATCTTATCTGCACCACTGCAGATAGCTGTTTTCCTTGCCCTACTAGTACTAGAAACCTATTCAAGAGAAATTGCTGAAGACCTCCTATTCTAAGGCTCAGTCCTGGCATGAAAACACACATCACTACAATATACTCATGTCACAAGCAATGAAAAATAAATGCAGCCATCCACCAACCCACACTCACACAAAAGCATTTTTCTTCTTTGTGAAGAGTCATAGTAACGAGCATCTTCTGCTCTGCACCTCTGCATAGAAACCAATGCATCAAGTACGCTGACTTCAGACATGAAGTATTCATAGCGAGACTGTGTTGATTCCAGAAGGCTCACAGGAATCCTCTCTTCCCACCTCCTGCACAGCAGAAGCCAGAAAATTCTCCCCATGATTTCTGCATCTGAGCCCAAAGCACCTGCACAGCCATATCTTCCCACTGCGCTGGAGGAGTCGCCCACTTATTCTGATGGTTAATTATTCCTTTACCATTACGAATCACTTTAACATCAAACTGTCATGGACTGTATCGGCCTGCTACACTAAAGAGTCATCAAGTTTTGTGTTTACTCCAGTGAAAATAACTTATTCAATCATCATCTTACTACTGGAGAGCTCATTTTTTTTCACACATGGGCGTCTAATGCTTTTTCAAACAAAATGGATGCTATAATGGTTTTGGTTTGTTCTGGTTTTTTTATAGAAACACTTTATTGCTGCAGTCAATAACCCTGTGTATCACACACAAATAACCAGTTACAGTTTAAGAAACTAAAAATAATTCTGCAAGTGGTAATACTGAGAAAACATACATGAAAGGATACAAAACTATACATTTAAGTTACTAGAAATTTACTAACTAAAAAATTCTGCAGAAGTGTGTCTTGTATAAACTATACAACACATGCCAGTGTAAAGTTAACATTATACAATTACCTATCTACAAATGTTTTACCTAAATACAAGATCAGCTCCAATTTTTAAACAGTTATCTTCTATACAAAGACAAGTGCTTTCAGTACTTAATTGGAATATACAGACACTGCAATATCTCAAAACTAAAAGATAATCACAAAATAAAAGGTCCCGCTTGTAGGTTTTCTTTGTGTATCTAACATAATGCTGTGAAAATCCAGCCAGCAATATCCTCACTCCTGTATTTGCCCTGTGCCACCCGTATTTGAGAGGGACCCAACCCAGAGTCACTGACATCCCTTTCATTGCTGGCCACAGTCTCCACAGCAGACTATACCAGAAACCTGTATCTTAACACACTTCAACTTTGGGAGAAATCTGGATCTGGATCCCACTTTGCAATAGATATTTATCCAGCCAAACACAGGGCAGAAGCAACCCGCTCCTGCATGTTGCCATATCCACACACCACTTGAAAGGTTTCTGAAGAGCAGCACGCCAAGCAGACACCTGCCTTATAGCACTGCCACAACTGGACTGATGCTCTGACCGGTACAGAGGATTGGCAGAAGTGTGCTTGGACAGGAAGTTACTATTGCTTCCCAGGATTTCCCAGGTACAGCACAGAAAGCCCAGTACTTCTCTAACTCCTTGCAGGCTAAGTTTAACATTTGTTGAATCCTGCCTGCTGAAACAAAGCCAATCTCATTAACATTCAGCTACAGGAAGCTGTCCCCAGGTCTGACCATCTCTTCAGAACACAGGGCAACATTTCAAACATCATGACCAGTTCCAAAATACAGGGTTACAGTTGAACACAGTCCTGAGAATTCATAGGAATTTAACATCTCATGATCTTGTAAATGGGATCAACTTTCTGCAGCACACACCTGTATTTCTAACATAATGCATGTTCATGACCTGGCAGATACATTGAATATGACACGGTGGGGAAACTTCCTTGGCACAGCCAGTGCTTTTTGGACAGGATTTAAAAATGGATGACTGGTCAGATGTCAAGGGCATGGGATGTATCAGCAAGGCTCTGGCAATCTAGGGAGGGGATCATGGTAGATTGTATTAAGCCTGTGTTCCCTCCTACTTAAATTCTGGTCTCAGAAAAATCCCAGGTAACCTGAACTAACTTTGGCCAAGAAACAAGGACCAAAAGAAGTCAGACTTCTATTTCAGTCACTTCAGAAGCTGCCAGAAGGAAGCGTTGGAAAGCCTGACCTGAAAAAGGGTGGTTGTTCCCCTTACTGACATCTGAGTGGGAAGGACAGAGCTCACCTGCGCTAGCATCAGTGCCTTGCAGCTGGAAGCTGAAAACAAGTCAACAGTATCTCCTTGAGGAGGAAGAAGGAAAAAGCACCATTCATCCTTCTCACGCACCACGCGAAAGAAATTCCAGCTCAGAAGCCCACTGTTAACACCAAGCAAGAATCAGCATAACTGTAACCAGCATAAATGAAACCCCCTGACAGATGGATCTCTTCTGAAGCTCTTCCTGGTGTAAGCATTCCTGAGCAGTATAAAGAGTTTAAGTATTAGGCTTTTATTTTCGTTCAGGAAAGACCTGTGGGTGGAGGGAATAGTTAGCAGCAACAGTTTCATCCGCAAATGTTTTTCCCCAGATGATTTTGCTGGAGATGATTTTTCTTCCCAAGATACACAGGGGCACAGCAAAAACCTTCAGTATTCCGAATACACTGAACACTACCTGGCATGTGCCACATGGAGCTTCCAAAACACCAAATGATATTTCACAATGTTTCACCAAGGATCACGTATGACGGTGATTGAAACAGGACCAGCATGTTAGCTGTGCCTTACTGGCACTTGTCAGAACATCAGTCACATACCAGTACCTTTTAGATGTGAGCTGGAGAACAGGTTTCATTCAAGAAAACTCGTCCGTTTTCACTTCACCTACTGGCCACAGACCAGATGAGAATGTGCATAGCATTAGTTGGCAGATGATTCTTTGCATCTTGCAGTTTTAACGTGAGCATCTTGCAGACAGGCAGGCCTTGTGCACTTGGGCATTTCAGAAGAACACAAGGAAGGTGTGCAAGACCTGATATTTAACCCACCTGAGTTTATGTAGTAAATCTTTCCACAGAACAAAACAGAAAACAAAACAAGACAGTATTATCTGGGTTCTCATAATAGAAGAGGATGAACCACAGCAGAGTTCAGGAAACGGCTTGAGTAATTGCACTTTAAATTATGATAGGCATAGGCAACAAACTCCAGATGCACATGATCAAGAAGCCTGCTGTTCCAATACTAGCAGGGTATGCAGGGTTTGTCTGCCTGTATCACATAAGTATGGGATATCCTGACACCCAGCACAGTACACAAACCCATGCCACCGCAGCTTTGCTAGGACTGCCTAGAGGTTTTGGTATTTTAAAATCTCTCTAGAATAAGGTACCATCTTCTTCATGATGATCACAGGCAGTAAGCTTCAAGCATGAGATCATGCAGCAGCATGCACCCACACACATGCTTATCCTCTAACAGTTCTTAGAAACCACTGGTGTGTGTTCTCTTACCATAGTCCCTTCTCTGCCTTCTTTTAACGTATTAATTTGGAAATAAAGTAATATTTTAAGGAAAAAATCACTGATCTCTTACTGTCATTCTTGGGGAAGTCTTAAAACAACTACTTTTATTATGTAAAGAGCTTGCCCAATAAAAGTTGTATTTGAAAAAGACTAAGTAAAACCTGAACAAGTGCTGAGGATTTAGTTCAGTATCTCAAGTAAACAGAAGCTTTTACCTAACTAAGTCCAGGCAGCTCCTACTAAGACCAACCAGACTACCACTGACTTTACAGAGATTTAGATGTGGCTCAGGTAGGGCA
>NW_009916093.1:6261-9588 GCF_000696875.1 Nestor notabilis
AAATGCAGAGGCCTTGAGTGCTGACTTTTCACGGGGCTTTGTTTTTGCTCCAGTCACACTGAGACTTTGGTTGAATGCGCACTTGAGGCTGGACAGTGGTTCAGTGAAGCATACTGGTCAAGCAAATTAAAAGCAGACACCCCAGGCTTCGGGAAACTCTGTCTGAAGCCCTGCAAACAGATTTTAAAGCTGTCCCTCTCTTTCCATTAAGGCTGACTGATTAAAAAGCCAGTCTCAAATTCAAAAGCACAGACAGAACTATTCTCTGACCATGTATTGCATTACATCAGGACTAAAACCAGGCAGGTATTTTTAAACTCATCCACTTAATGCAATATTTACTTCCCAGACTTTGATCTCAGCATCTCCTCTGACAACATCAAATTCTTAGGTAATTCACACATGACACAGCACTAAAGAAGGAAAACCAATCTCAGCTGTATTGACTAAGTATCTTTTTTTTTCTATGACAGCTCACATTTTTACCAATGTAGCAACAAACCCTTTGCCAATGGTTTGGAATGAAAGTTACATCAGGTATGTATGTGCAGGTGTGTTAATGATCTGACTTGTTGAAAAAACAAAAAGCAAAACCAACCCCCAAAACAGAGCACTGAAACCATTACGCATTAAAAACAAATGCTGTACACATCCACTACTCCCTATACACAAGTCACAAGTGCAATATCCTTTGAAAAAAATTGTTCCTCAAAGGAAACCCAAAGAGGCAGAGTTTTTTAGTGTTATGTTTAGTAAGATAATGTGGGCATGTGTTGGAAATTACAGGTTGGAATTTTTTTTAATTTCTCTTCTTTTTTTTTTCGTATAAGGCAAGAGGTTTACTTTCCAGAAGAATAGATGGGGTAAAGAATGAAGAAATGTTTCAAAAAATGACACATTCTTTCAAGTTTCATTCTCATTTGACATACATATTACAAAATAAAGATTTTTAAAAGTGCTATATGCTTTGTAAGTCTCATCACAATATGTAAAGCAAAATTTTACACCTGCTGCCTAAGACAAAATGTTAGTGGCAGTGTTAGCAGTAGATTAGACTCTAGCTCTCTCATTTCCCTCAATGTCTGGGACAACCTCCTTCATCATGCTTAAAGAATAACAAACAAACCCCACTCTACACATATTCCAGAATCATTTAGAGTCATCTTCTAAAGTAACAGACTCCATGAAGTTGAAGACACCTTAGTAGTTGCTTGCTTGATACCAACCCAATGCTCATTCTACCCAGTATCCTCTGGCTCTGATCAGACAGTATGAGAGACAAAATGTTGAGAGGTATGCAACCATGATCACATTGACAGATATGCCAAAGGGATTTAAAAATATTCCAACAAAAAACAAATGTAAAAAAACCTCATCCACCAGCCCTCAGCTGTTAGCTGATTTTAAAAAGGTAGAGCAGTTTGCAGTAAACAATGATATTTTAAATCTTCAAGAACATACAGAAACACCCCTCCCACCCAGCAATCAGACGTGAAGGATTTCTGCAGCACAGTCTTCTGGCTCTGTGTAATGTGAAGAGTTTGTATCTGAATGGTGAACTCCAAGCATTTCTTTACTTTCAAAGTTTGGCTCCATTAGTGCAGGTTTTTCAAAAATATTCTTTTTGCTAGTTTCTGGGCAGTTTTGTACATATATTACTCGGTTATAAGCTTTAAGTCTCTTCCATAGCTGTACGTACACTTTGCATTGTACATACATGAAAAGAAGTCCTCCAGTGAAACCAATAGCCACAACCACCAGCTTAGTCCAAAATGGCCACTCTAGAATCCCTGGAAGAAAGAAAATCAAAAAAGAAAAAAGAAAAAGGACATGGTCAATATTGGCTGGACTACACCGGATCTCTCAAAAACATCCTGTAAGGAAATTGTCAGAGTTTGGTCCACACAAACTATTCTTATTTTGCCATTTTTCTTGTTTGGCCTTCCCCTTCCTCCTTCAGTTCAAACACATGCATACTTCTACTTCACATATCACATTTATTTTCATCCATCAGAGGAAAAAACCAAAACAACAGTCTCTGTGTCTGAACCCTTGTGCAGCACAATCACAGAGTCAAGGCAACAGCCAATAATATTTAGGTATTTTTCCACCTGTTTTTAAACAAAAATTGGATCAGATTATGAAAGGAATTCTGTGGCATGGTTTCCTCCTCACAGCAGTAGGTTCAACTCAGTGACCTAAGAAGTCTGTTCCACTACGTGATCACACAGTACATGGAGTCATAGACTTTAAATTCAAAAGGGAATGATTGTTACCACCTAGCTTGATTATCTTTGCTATGCAGACCAGACAATTTTATCTGCATCAGATCCAGTAACTTGTAGCTGAACTAAAGCATCTAGTGTTAGAGACGTTGAAGCATTCTGGCAAGTTTACACTTCATCATTAAAAATAACCACCATTACTTTTTCTGAGGTTGTCCGACTTGAACTTTGAGACACTGGATCTTGTTACATCTCTATCAACTACTTCTAAATGACAGACTATTCATGTTATACATCATCTGCTTACATAAGTCCTGTATCCACCCAGCCCCTCTCCTCTTTAAAGGTAGGCGGCATCACAAGATGGATATGCTGAATCACCCACTATCAGGTTTCTCAGAGAATAAAATCATGGCCTTCCAAGTCTTCAAGGTTTTTACCATGATATAGGCCAATGTTCTTTTGGAAATGCATGGTAGCATGGAGTGAATGAAAATATTTTAGTCCCAAAATACAAAAGGCATTGCAGCGTGACTACTGACGAAATCCCATCCATGATTAATACCTGAACTTCTGATTCACAGGTGAGCTATGTGGTGCCATCTGTAGGCAGTGATAGTATGTGCTTGTTCCTGTGCAGACATGAATGTATACCCACACACACTCCACACACCCCTGAGCTCATTACAGGATCCCACACATTTAGAATCCAAATGAAGGGAGCAAAGAAGGCACTCATACATACTAAATAGTCACCCTATTCCTTCTATTGATGATCATTTAACTTATTTATTGGCTAAAATAACCTGGAGACGATATATCTTTGAAAGTATATGCTTTTCATTATCATATGGAAACCTTACACTGAAAGGCCAAAAATTTTCACTGTACATGAAAGAGATGGAGTTGGATAGAACAGAAACTAAAAGATTTTATTCAAAGTAGCTTCCTGACTGAAGTCATGATCTATCAGATTACAGCCCAAATGAGAAATGACAGCAAAAATGTTCAGTTTGAAGTACTAATCTGCTCTGAAGAGACTAACCCATCAGTGGATTTGCAGGTTTATTGATGCTCAGCTACCTCCACAGATGACGCTCTT
>NW_009916093.1:9619-23536 GCF_000696875.1 Nestor notabilis
ATCACCAGCAAAACATGTTCCACCTGCATGTCTAGTTGGGATGCAATACTCTGTGAGCAAGAACAGCTTGCCTTCTAATGGCTTCCAGCCTTGGCAGACACCCTGTCCCTTCTATCCCCACTTTCAGGGACAGCTCAGCTGCCTGAGAAGCAGTTCTGCAGCAGCTGTAAACCTATAGCCCAGCATACCCAGGTAAACAGATTGCAGATTAGTAAGTTTACAGCTGGTTTACTACAGAAACCCTGCTGTTCAAAAAGTTAATATATGCATGCAGTGGGGTGGCAGCCGTACCATGAACTACAGCGCACAGCTGTGTGAACTGGATTCCTAAGAATCACCCTGAATTTTTTCTACTTCAAGCACAACAACTCACAAAAATTTCTCCAGTCTAACATGGCACTCACAAGAAACTTGTGCTAGCCCACCTCACAGATGACCAAATAGAAAGAAAACCCTGACGATTTACCTCAAAGATTTGGATTTAGGTTGTTCTTACTTCTCTTTTTAAAAACTCTTCTGGTTTTGCCCAGTTAAAAGGTAGCCATAGCAGCAAACACACACTTACTTCCTTATCTGCCCAGTATGTGTTCCAATTCAAACTAAATCAGCTAAGGCAGTGGAATTTTGTGTCTGGCTACAGCGGATTAGCTCTCATATCTGCGTATTTCATAAACACAGACTAAATTGCCTTGAAATAGACTTAAAAAGCACCCACAGATTAATTTATACTGATTTCACTAAATCATTTTAGAACCATGCGTTAAAACTAACCCAACCTCAGCCTAAAGCTGACTACTCTTGTATAAACACTACCTGCACGCTCATGCTCCACATCCTCTCTGCATTCTGGATAACTAATTATTCCAAAAGATAAGAGGGAAGATAAGAAAGTAACATACCAGTAGTCTGTCCCTGTTTAATCTCTTCAGCGGTCCTGTCTATCAGGACATAGAGAGACCACACAACGCAGGTGATGGCAATGATATGGAATGTTACAGAGCACATGATCTTCCTCCTCTCACTGGCTGTCATCTGCAGCTTCTCCCACTGTCAAGAAACCCAGAAGCAGAGCAAGAGATTAGGTGTTTACTGTAGTTACGAGACAGTATAACAAAAAGAGAACACTGATAAGAACAAAAACCAGGCAGGAGACTGGCTTCCTCCTAGCATGGACTTTAAAAGTCATACAGTGTTATGGCTCTGACCATAGCATGCGTGTGACAGCTGGCAGCTCGCCCTGCTGTGACAGGAGTCATCCTGGTGCCAGAGGGGACCTCCAGTGCTCAGCTCCCATCTGGAGCCTCAGCACAATGTCCTCACACCCTGCTTACCCACGCAGGGGCAACTCCAGCACAGAGGGACCTTAATGCCTTGTTCAGTGCAAGTGAGGCTACTCCTTTCTGTGTGCCCCACTCAGCAGCTACCCACAGTGACAGCTGAGCATTGTGAGTGGCAAAGGGTAGCCTTGCTCAGGCAGGCATTCAATAAAACACTGCAGTACAAGTGGAACATGATCCAATTGACCAATGTGTGTAAGACATCTACGCTGAGCTCTGCTACAGTCCCTCTCTGCACAGTGAAGGCTGTTTAGCTCTCAGCTCACGGCTGTTTAGATCTCACCTCCTACCTCTGGGGGTTTCATTCAATCTTCACATATATTTAACACTACTTACAGCCGTGACATCCATATTTTATTTTCAGCGTTTCAAGTGCACTTAAATACATATGCCCTAAGAACACACAGTAGAAGTGGGATGACAGCTTTTGTAAGTGAGAGGATGCAGTAAATTAAATCCCCAGACTATTGATGATGTTTATACACCCCACAAGAAACCACAAAGTCAGGTCACCGTATTTAGGAAAGATACAAAGAAAGTAGAAAATTATTTTAGATGCTTCTAATATGCAAGGGATTGTAAAAAAACACAGCTTTTTTTCCTTTTTTTCTTTAACCTGAGACACCCTTTTTTTTAATTATTTTTTGGAAAATTCTCCTATATATATGATAAAGTTTTGCATGTGAGATACACGTCCCTCAGCATATCTGCTTGGAACAGAAAGGTAAGATGGGCTTTTCTCACACTTTCACAAAATATATGCCGGGGCACATAGGCTCTTCATACATACCTATATATTTCTAGAGAGGTGCATTTGATGTCTTCTAGAGTAATTTGCAGAAAAAGAGGACTTTGAACAGGAAAAATAATGTGGGCAAGGGTGACCTGACTAGTATGATTAAGATCACCCATTATGCTGAATTACTGTTTCCAGTGCTACAAATAAAAGAATAATTGAAATATTAAACAGAGACTTTGTGACCCTCTCTGTCTTGCAAACAATGCCTTTGGCCAGTCCAAGCCACATCTCCAGTTCTGTGGGCATCTAAATCTCACAATGAACACCTGAATTCAATATTTCCCGCAATGACATGCTAGACTCATGTCATGCTAGAAAGCTATGTTCTTTCGATCTTCTTAGAAACAGATTGGACAAAACATTCCATTTGGATTTTATTTTAAAAGGAAAATTGCTTTAGTGTCTGAACAAAGGTTTTTACTTTTGGTAGAAAGTATAAATTAAATTATTTTGTCAAAAAGTGTGCATGTGAAATCTATTTGTGAATGCTTTTACAGAGCCATGAGGAATTGTGCTTTGACTGGTTTATATTTCTCTTTTCTGCTGGACAATACCTCCTCTGAGCTGCTGGATCCACAACCACCAAACCAATGTGCACCACCTCATCTCCTCAAGTGATATGACTGCACAGCAAAAGAGAAGATATTCTGCTAACTATTTAACTATGCACTAGTCCAGAAAGGCAACTAGAATCTGTAAGTCCCTGCTGCATTATTCTGATGATACAGCATTTCCCAGTTAAAACAGGAGTTCTGGGTTTTGAAGTGTTGTTAAAACAAACCAAAACAAAAAAAAACCCAACCAAAAAAAAATCAGCAGAAAATTTGGATTTAATGTCTTCTTTTTTTTTTTTATTGAGATTTTAAAATGGAGTATCCATTTCTTGTCTTCCCTCATCTTCATTTGAACCTGACACATTTTGTTTCTCATCCTCTTCCCTTACTAACGTAGAGTATGAACAGCCCAACACTGCAATACAACCTAAAGATACTGAGGAAGTTTAATTCCATTTCTACCCTATAGTCAAGCACAAACCCTATTATTTGTCCCATCGTGCTCATAATCACCAGTTTCAGGCTGTTTTCTCCTGACTGACAGGATATCATAAAGGCTGAGTTGAAGGCAGCTTATCTTCTGGCTGCAGCTGAATCTCTAAAAAGACTTTTTAGATGTATTTCAGAGGAAATTTCTTCTTCTGTTTATGGCTCTGTCCCTACCTTCCGGCATCTGGTCTCTATCCTACAGATGACCTGTTCAGATATAAGTAATGATGCTGAGTGATTCATTTCTGAAGGTGCCCAACAGCTTTTTCCCCACAGGGCATAATACTCCGAAACTGCATCCCACCCACTCTAAGCAGAGAAAGCACAGAAAAAAACATTTACACACAGAGAGCTGCCAAGCTACAGACAGTTTAGCTACAATAGCTAACTCTCAGAGCTGGATTCCATTGATGGTGAATTTGGCATGATGAGTGTTAATTTAAATCTTTTTTCACCCATACAAAACTGACCAGACTTAGAAAAGAGCCACAGAAACATGATAAATATGTGGGGAGTCCTGTGGGCTCATGGGCAAGAGCTGCCTCTTTTCAGAGTGGATCTGTGTTTAAGAAAGCATTTCCTTGGGAAAGCAGGTCTTGTGCCTACCTTTCTCAAAGGCTTCAGTTTTGTCTCCATGATGAACTCATACTTGCACAATTCACAGCATCGCGTATCTGAGCTCTTGATCCATTGCTGCAGGCAGGCTTGGTGCACAAAATGAAGACTTCCCGTGCAGTGACAGGGTGTAATCAAAGGGCTCTCATCATCTCCTTCACAGTGACATATCCTGAATCAGAAGAAAAGCTGCTCATTAGGAGAAGAGGAAGCAGAAAGGATGTGGAAGGGGCATGTAATACCTGTGATCACGCACGGTTGCCCATTGAGGATCCTGAGACATACATATCAAAGGAATGTGTTCAGTAAAGGAGCTAAAACTAAAGAACTCCATTGCTGTGCAAGCACATACACAGGCACAAAATAATTGGGCACAGACACTGCTAACTAGACAGCCACTTTCTAACAGATGAGGCAGACACACAGAGTCTGACAGAAATGCCGTATCCAAAAGAAAGAAGAGGGTAAGAAATGACAACGCTTCATCTAGAACAATAGCACTTAACTGAAAATAGCACTTAAACAGATCAGATAGCACTTCCCAAGACAAAATATGCACAGAGAGGTACAGCTACTCATGGATTACAATCTGAAATGAAAGATAAAACAAAACTCTGCCAAAAACTGTGAAACAGCCCAATCCAGGATCATGAATTTAGACAGCCTGGATTTTGCACAAGAGAAGTGATAATTTCTAGTGCCAACTGCCAAGAAGACAGATCCACACTGCAAAGCTACAGCACTGAATCTCCCTAAATTACACCTACTGTAAATGGACGAACAGGTTTGCTCTCCAATTCTTACTTTGCTAATAAGGAAGCATTAGCTCTGGAAAATTCCCCATTTCCCTCACAGCCTAACTGTGCAGACAGCAAGGACACTCAACATAGTGTTACTACCAGGTGATGGCATTTGATTTCCAGCTTCAATTTATACACAACCCTTGGGTTGCATGAAACATCACTAAGCCCTTCTAACCATGTGGAAGAGGTCATGAATTGAAAAGGGGATGGTAAGGAGCTCAGGGAATGAATATAAGTTACTAAGCATATGTGAAGTACATCCTGGCATGCTGCCATCCCTGTCTATTACTGAAATCTCTTACTGATGTGTAGCATCTTGCCTCTTGCGACCTTGCTGATAGCTGGCATGTGGAAATGAAGGAGTGGGTGGATTACAGCAGTGTCTTGTTGATGACAAGCCAATACAGAATGAGATTTTGCTGGTAATGAAGGGGGGAATCAAATAATATTGGCAAGTACTAACTAAGCCAGCTTCAGAAAGTGCTGTCAGAGAGAAGGAAGATCAGGACAGTAAAATGCTAGGTAGAGGGATGGGATGTTTGCTCTGATATGTGGTGACTCCTGCTCCTCAGTCACATTTTGGAGCTGGAGCAGACCTGCAGACAAGTCACCATGAAGACAGTCCAGAGTTGCCTGTTCCCACCGTCTGTGCATGATTAAATCCTCTGCAGTTGGAACATGGATACCCATCTTTTTTGGACCTCGCACTATGGACATCACAGCACTCAAACACCCATTTCGACTAAGGCATCTAGAAAGCTCTTTACTTTAAAAGAGCATGGTGGGATACAAACTGTGTTGAAAACATAAAAAAAAAAAATCTTAGGCTCCATCAACCTGATCTCAGAAGCAATTTTCAACCTGTTTTCTTCCTGACTCCCCATCCTCTGACCAAACCAGCAGTGACTGCAGGACAACACTTTGCTCATGAAAAGCCAAGACATGTTCAGCTTGGCCTTTAATATGTGTGGCTGATTCTCTCATGATATTCCCAGTTTGGGCACTGATAAGAGAAAAATACCATCTCAGAACACCAAACATTAAACAAATTGCAAGAGAATTTATTTGACTCCAGAGGAAATTATTTTGTTTAGTAGCCTTGTTAAGTGCATCAGAGGGGTGCAAGACAGCAGATAGAAGGCTGCATGCTTCAAGTTGCACATATTAAAGCAAGGTGACAGGGTGACAGAAAAGACAGAAACAGCACAAAGGCAGGGAAAAGCAGAACGGTCACCACCACACATGGGAGGGCTCGAAGGTAGGTGGTTCTCTGGTAAACCAACCTGCAGGTATCCCCCGATGTGGACACAGGGGAGAGAGGGGGGAATTTTTCTGAGAGGGGGGAAGGGCAGTCAAGGTCACTATCCTTCTCAACTGAACAGAGAGGCGCCCGCTGCTCTTTTGTTTTCAATTTCACTGAGGTGCTGTCCTCAAAGACGTCATCATCTCCCATATCATCAGAGCAGAAGTCTGTGCTTTCCACCAGCACGCTGGAGGATTTATCAGCTTGGAAGTGACTGGAATAGTTCTCCAGTTCGTGGAACTTATGCAGGCTGCTGGTGCTGGAGGTGTGGGAGAAGGAAAAAAGGTAACGCAACAGTTTTTTGCTCCTTGAGGTGTCATGGTCCACTTTGTCCTCTAGCAAGGGGATATGTACAGCGCTGTGGTTCTCTGCTCCTCCTGATGCACTTGAGTAGTTGGAAAGGGAAGCGATACAGGAGCGCTTAGAATTAGTAAAAGAAAGAGGCCTGAGATTCAGCAGTTTCCTCTCGTTAAGATGAAATTTGTTAATCCTTAAACACTGCTCTTGAGTTGGGGTCAATTTGCCTTCTGAGCGTGTTCGCTCCACATAGTCAAAGCACTCACTGGTGCTCTGAGCCTTCTGGTCCACGTCATTGAGGGACTTGGAGAATTTCAGAGTGCGGGTGGGCTTTACATTCTTAGCAGGCCTGAGTGCCTGGCCCCGATCCTGCCCACAGGAGTTTCTCTTTGCTGCATGTAATGTGTCCTGACAGATTACTGTCACAGTGACCCCTTGTGTCAGAGGGCTCTGGCAGTGAGGATTTTTCAAGACAACAGCAGACTGCACTGGACTGTGATGACAACACTCAGAAAACACTGCACTGGAACTGCATGCAGAACAGTGGAATAAAAGCACAGAAAGTAAAAAACAATTACAAAAGAGAACACACATAATTAAAAGTGAAGAAATGAGAATTATGGCTAGTGTGGGAATGGCAAACGTAGCGGGGCCAAACAGTCAGAGGGATTTGATGAAGCAGTGTTAGACAGCAGCTGAGTCAAACAAATGGGATGCTTCACATAGGAACCCCACATCGCTTACTTCCCCATACATGTGCTTTTCAGCTTTTGGGTTTTTTTAACTTGAAGCTCGCATGAGCCTCACTGTGGCCATGCAAACACCACACTGTACCTGCAGATGTCCTGGTTGGATGGTGTAACAGAAGTCTGAGAGAAGCTATGAGGGGCAGAAATAGAGGTTGGACTTCCAGCCTGCAGTGAAAGTAAAACAAACAAACAAAAGCAAGTCACAGGTCAGAAGAATTTGGTATGCACAGGAATCACCTTCACGTTCAAACACAGCATATGAAGTCAGATATCACACTGCATCAGACATTCAAGGACTAATTGCAAGGAAGTGGCTTTACTTTCAAAGCTAGAATGGGAGGTCACACAGCCTCATCCTTAGGAAAAGTAATAATCAGAACAGAAACATTTTTCCTCAAGGTCAAATGCAGCCATCTCTGAAGCAGAACCTGCCAGCTGCCAAACACTGCACAGAACAATAGCTCAGGAAATGAGCAATGCTATGGTAATTAGAATAATTAGGTGGAGGTGTGTGTATAGACTAGTCGGAATTTAACTACCACATAATAGCTAATCCTTCCACTTACAATGATGACAAGAGATTAGAGGCTTAGGGCTTCTTTTCACAAGACAGAGCCCTCAGTAATTCGGTACCTTAAACCCTACTTGGGGAGTTATTTTCTGTACTAGCATACCCACAGGAGCACCATCTACTTCAGACCATTCCCTGAAGTACTTTGTACTTTGCATGGCCTTTCATCCTGCCCTTACTCTGACAGGGTCTTCCACCTACCTGGAGAAGAGGTGTGGCAGCAGTCACATCCATAAGACCCAACAAGAGCACAGTAAGACATAGAACAACCTAAGAATTCAAAATTCAGCTGAACTAACCGCCCCAAAAAGAAAGGTACGCTCTTGGCATACTTAACACTTAATAGACAAGCCTTTAAAATCAATATAGTAAGAAAAATCACCGTCTCAGAGTTGGGACATGATGGGCTATATTCTGTGGGTCACAAACAGAAACTTCTTGACTCTTCCTAGAGGTTTCAGCAAGGAGGACACCTCAATTGATAATCTCATAACAGAGAATTTTTAAACCTGGTTCTCCCACTTTCCACAGCTGCTGGATAGGCTGTGCTGCTCACCCACTGCGGCAAAACACTCCTTGCATTTCAAAATCCAAACAAAGGTTTACAGCTTTCTTGATCTACAGAGCAAAGCCTGAAACCCAGGAAGGAACAATTCAACCAACACAACAGGAGTGCCAACACCACGCTGGGCTGTACAAAAACCAGCAGAGCCAGCACAGACTTGGGTCAGGCAAGTGCACAAAGCCAGACTAGGAGAGACCTCAGGTCACGAAAGGCGTGCTGCCACAGAAGCATGCTGTGCCCAGCCCTGTACTTCAGCTTGAGATGCCAGAGCTAGCTCAGTCATCACTGCTTTGATGATCTCTGGTCATGGTGCAACACACATGCTGTATCTCTCTCAGAACTCTTCAGTCCTATACTTAATTTGTTAAAAGACCCTATGGTATATTTAAATAAGGCTGCTGCAGGCTTTTACATTCTCATAGCAAAAGCAATAGCTTGTCACACATTATACTCTTCTTTGCGAGAGAAGATGGGTATACTAGGATACACACCGTACTTTGTAAATACAGATACAACCACTATCTTCCATTTTACAGGACTCATCTGTTAAGGTTTTGTTTCTCTAGCCAACAGCACTACAGAGAGCAATATATCTGGCCTCACACTGGGATGCTTCAGGTGCACTGAGCCTGAGAAAACAGGTATCCATTTACAGCCGGGTCTGCAGGAGACGAGAGGCAAGACTAAACACACACCTCTTGATCCATAGCAAGACACTGTAACTTATTTCCCATCCTGCCCAGCTAGGCACATGTATAGAATAAAAACCAAGAGATTGAGCCAGAAAGCAAACTGAACTATGTCATGACTGTGACAAAACAAATTAAAGACTTAAACATCAGTTATTTGCTTTATCCTGGAAATTATGGTTCTTTACATTTTATACCACTTGCACATGCTAATAATATAGAATGTTGATCATACAGTGAGGTGAATTCAGGTATTACTTGGAAATTAGCTTTCTATTTGATGCCTAACCTCTCCTAAAAGCAGGAACATCTCTGACTTCAAATCTAATCTTTTAAAAAGAGTTTGTGCAGTAATTACTCTTTTTTAAAAAAAGACTGACAAATTAGTGAAAGACCTGACACACTATAATCTGCTGCTATAATTATGCAAATGAAAATTAATAAGACTTAAATAATTAATTATTTAAAAAGACTTATTTAGCAATCTGCTAAAAACAAAATATTGAACCAGTAAAACAGCATGTTTCATTCTGCCATGGAAAGAGCCGTATATTGTTGGAACTGGAGTCACAAATCAATTAATAAATCTGGTTTTATGTTATAAGCAAATCACAGAAGGTAACCTGCTTAGAATGAATCCAATCTCTCTATTCCTTCACTTTAGCAATGAAGCTTTCCAAAAAAGGACAGTGGTATATATGATGTGACACTATCACAGCAGATGACTGGATTCAAAGATACAAAATCTCCCTTCTGAAGCTGTGTTACTGGTTTTTTGATCCAAATGCTCAGCACCAAGATGATGTCAATCTCACCACTTGGGAAATCAAAAGGCTGGGACAAAATAAATAAAAAAAAAAGAAGGCAGAATTTAATTTGCATTTCAAGCTTACTATTCTGTTTCTAGATGCCAGCACTGTTCAGGGCAGCTTGCAAAAACCCCGCATCTGAGATACATTTCCTCTTACCTTCCTGCTTCAAAACAGAAGGTCCTTTGCTCCACCTTCATACATAATGCAAATCCAACCAAAATACGAGCACTTGGAAAGGCACCACAAAGTAGAACACCAAAACATTAGGGGAAGTTACACCCCATCCTTGTTTTAAGCTAACTTAAGCTGTGGCTACCAACAAACGCCATGGGTCAATGGTTCAATGGCTTTTGGCAAGTCTCTCACTACATCCTCCTCTCCTGCCATGGTATTTCCTCATGAAACTATTTACTCAGGTACAGAAGCTATCAGGTAGAGAAGTGCCGCAGCAAAGAAGAACCATAGGCAGCCTTGGGCCAGAATAGGGCAAAGAAGAGGCAATGTGATGGGAGAATGCATCAGAGGTGGATCCAGCTAGGCTGAAGCTCTGAGGTGAGTTCCATGCAATGCTCAGCTCTGATGAGGCTAGGAAAATAAGCAATCAAAGCCTTCCCCACTCTGTAGCTTCTGGTGCACACATACCACCCTTACTACCTCAGAAGCAGCACTTTCGGCTGAACTGGCTACTTACAATGGCAATAGCAGTTTTAAGGCACTCCTTGCCATCGGAGGTTTCTGCCATGAACATTATGTGATAGGTATCCTAAGCCTTGGCAGCCTGAATTCAACCTTTCTAACACTAGAATCACTTGCTGAATCACTTCAGACTTTCATGCCCTTTGCATGAAGGAATATCACTTCCAGTGACAAGCCTCGTAGCTATGTGCTAGTGAGTTACCCTGTACAGCCTGACTGGTTGCCTAAAATAGCTCAGGACTAAAGGTCAATAGTTAGTTAATTGTGTATATTGACATTCCCACCTAATGTAATTCAGCGAGGTCACAGTACAGCCTTCTGCACTAGTATTTAGATAACCACAGTGATTCTGAAGATAGCAATCCCTGGAAGCTCTCTGGAGGGTTGCCATCAGGAAGATATATACATCCTTTTATACATATATATATATGAATGTATGTGTGTGTGTGCATATATATATATATATATATATGTACGTATGTGTGTATATATATGTGTGCTGCCATAGCTGGTTATTCTCATTCTGCCCCCACTCCATGAACAGTGTGATCTGTTGGTAAAAGAACTCAGCCTTTTCTGATTATCTATGTATGATTACATGCTGAACACCAAAGAACCAAATAAACCCACCCTGCCTCAGAAAATAAAGTCATCTTTGAAGTGAGCCATAGTGAACACGTCAGTGGGTTGGGTGTATTCCAAAATAACCTGCTTATTTGAGATGGCACTTCTCGGTATAGTTGCTGTTGTCTCACTCTGGGCTCCACTTCAGTACTAGCAATTATACCTTGTTTTAAAGAACAGGGCCTGTCACATTCTAAAAATCTTATTAAATTATTCATTAAAGCTAAGAACTTAGAAACAACTTTACTCCAGAAGAATACCTCCGCTGATTGAAAGTCTGAAGGAAGCAAAGAAGGTTTTCCCACACACCTGCTAACTTCATCATTTCTAAGTGCCACATGAATAGAACCAATTCTACGACCCTACTATTTGTGCTACAAAAGCACCTAGCAGTCTCAGCTAAGGACCTGGAACTAACATGCTAGGCACTATACATATTTAATAATAGAGCAAAACTCTCCTTTTGGCAGACAAAGAATTAGAGAAAAGCAGCACAGTTTAAAGTCTTTTACTCGAGGACCTGCAGCACAAAGAGCTTCAGACAAATACAAGTTTAGTGATACAGCAAGGAGCCAAACACTCCACAACCCAAATTTCAACCTGGCATTTTGATTATGGGTTTGCCTTTATTTTACACTGCAATGAACCCATTTCAAATCTATGTTTTTCTGCTTGGCAAAATACATACATCAAGTAAGAGAGCTTTAAAAATCCTGAAAGGTAGCTAGCCGCACCTGATGCTGAAAGATGTCTCAAGCACCACTAGACCATTGCAGCAGTTTCTGTCTGCCTCTGTTTTCCATAAGAACCACAGAAGCACAGTGATGGTCTTCTCCACTGAGCCAACTCCAACTACCACCAGTCGCTCTGGGGATTATAGAAACACAGCTAACCATGGTAGGTGGTAGCTAAGTGGAGACAACTCCCACCACTGCCCCAAAGCTGTCCTGTCCCAAGCACAACCAGTGATCAAGGCCTGCTACTTTTAATATTCCCCCCCTGCAATCCCCCTGCATTGTGATGCTTTTTCAGCACCAAGATCACAGTGCTGCTATCTGCAATGGGCCACTGGGAGTTTTGTTTGGATTGGATTTGTCTCTCCTGGTATTAACACATCAAAATGATGAATGTGGCAGCAGCACAGGGAAAAGGCAGAATCAGAGGGATGGTTATCACACCCTGTGTTTTCGAAGAACTCTTCGCCAAAGAGCTATCTTCTTTCTCACGCACAGATCCTATTTAAATATGTGTAAGAAGGCAAGGCTGCTGCTAGACATGGACACAGCTGGCATTTATCTTGCATGCTACATCTTCAGAAGCAGCATAAGCCTGAGGCTCTGCTCCCCTCTAAGTTTACATCACAAAAACCAAGACCCCATACCTGCTCCTTTGGCAGGATCTGGGTACAGACAGTGATCTAGGAAAGAAAACAAGGGATGGGTGTCTTGTGAGAAAAGGCACCAAATGCCACTGAAAAGGCACTCCACAGCCAACCTGGCTAGTCTTCAGATAGGGAAAGGACATCTACAAAAAGACCCAGGGAATCAGTCTCTCTTTGTGCCACCCCTGATCCAGGCACCTCCCCTCCCTTTGTCAGTGGCAAAATCCCTTTGCCCCAGCCCTGTCTCACCCACAGTGGCAAAATTCAGGTCTGCCTGCTGCACTAAGAAGTCCTGAGCCTGGGCTGAAGGCAGGCAGGGAAGTGTTGATTTCAACCAAGGGACACATCCATCATTACTTTTGAGTCACTGCAGAGTAACTGTAAGTGCCTGGCTCCATCTATCCACCAGGATGCAATATATTCGTGTTCTTATGCTTTCAGTAGGTGCTGTATTCCATGTACACACTGGCTGATGGCTCCGCTGAAGTGCACTGCAGCTATAAAGCCGCCAAAGCTCACCCGTGAAACAGACAAGGCTGTTTCATTGCACGCATGCCAAAGGAGGCCTCAAGCTGAACTAGCACACCTGGGCAGCAGTGCAATGAGACCAACCAGCTGTGCCGAGTATACTAACCTGACACATAAGATAGCCCAAACGGGCCACCTACAGACAGACTGGATGTTGTGAAGGGCAGACAGTCCTGCTAACAGGCTGGTTTTGAAAGCTTTTCTTAAATATGGCAGGATCAAATATCAGTAACTTCTCCGCTAAATTCTTCCTACCAGACTTGCACCATTTTGAGTTCCAGCACATATTAAAATCAAGTGTCTTCAGCTGGGATAAATTAGCATTATTAGAATGGAAAGTGGTTAAAAAAAATGGAGAGAAAAACAATTAAAAAAAGACAACATGGGAGAGAGGCATCTTAAGTTTTCACAACGATCATCACCACCATACAATTTTGGCAACGATTCCATAGGAACCAGCAGTCAGCTGCTAGAAGAACTTTGTTCCATACTTTATATAATGTATATGACTATAATTAACATTATGTCTAGAAACCAGAATTGAAGCTGAAGTCAGCTTCCCCTCATTCTTCCTAAGGAAATCTAAAGGAGGATTCTGGCAGGAACTTTCTCTAGAGATACCAGAGCCAAAGCCGCTACAGAAAGGAAGCTATCTATCCTTTCAAAATCTCCCCAGGTGCAATTCAACCTGCCTGTAGCACAGCATTAATGTTGACTAAACCCAGTAGCAAGGTTCTGCGGGAGAAGAAAAATATAGTAAAATAGCCCTTTGACTTTAAAATCTCCCTCAAAATACCTTGAATGGACTGAGGGGAGAAAAGAGGAAAGGAAACACCTGAAGGTTTGTCCTTCAAAGAGTACCATCATACCTACATGCAGTAAGAATCCAGCCGCAGTAGAGGGGATTTATCACAGCACAGGGAGAAAATCACACTCCTTATGAACACAAGTGCACCATGCCCAAGCATGATATTACTTGCTCTTATGGGCAGGGAAAAGAGCATACCTTAATCTTCACACTACACATTTTTTTCTGTCTTTTCCTTTCTCCAATAGCTCAGTAGAAGGATTTTGTATTTTTTTAAGCAACTTCTCTTTCCATACC
>NW_009916093.1:23567-39197 GCF_000696875.1 Nestor notabilis
CATCTGAACAGAACACCTCTGAGCAGTAGTTCTTTTCCGTGAGCCTTGGTCATCTGAAAGACTAAAGGATAGCTAAGCTCTGTGACTGAAAAACCTGGACTGCTTTTCTACAGACGAACACTCACTGAATCCATCAAAGCTTCAGGCAACAGTGGACGTGTGTATTCATATGCTTTTCTAAATCTGTTCCAAGCTGATGAACAGCCTAAATGGATTTTAAATTTCATAGCAAGCTTAGGCTACCACTTTGCATCTGCACTGGCTCCCATTCAGCCTAAGAATAATTTAATACTTTAAAGTATGCTTCTGCTCAAAAGATAAAACTGCACAGAAAAGACAAAGCATTTACATTTTTGAAGGAATGCACTTTTGATTCCTCTGCTATGATCCCAGTATTAGCATTTTCAAAGCTTACCCCTTAGAGGGCCATAAAAATAAGACTACAAAATGCTTCCCCACTACTCTAAAATCAGCCCTCTGGAACAATCAGATGACCGGAACCACACACAGATGACCTGAAGATATTTCCACACATCACATGACAGTTTCAAGCTATATCAGACGCTTTAACACTAAACAACATCACTAATTTGAGGATAACTGTTTATAGACCACCTTTGTTAGTGACCTTGTTTAATCTGCTTGCAAGCACAATTCCTTTATCCAAGAGCAGAGGGCATGAATTATCACCACTGTGAAAATCCCTTTTTCAGTTGCTTTTGGTGACTAGCTGTGTTTTAGGGTCAATTTCATCTATATTTAGATGATGAAGCTTCTATAAAGCTCAAGTATTTCTCTGTTTGGCTTGTATGATGAAGGCACTTACCAGTGAATGGTGGTTTTCTGGCAAAAATGCTGGCTTAGGGTAAATAGTTGAGATGTGGTGCTGGGCTACATACCCCTGTGCCAATTCAGGGTGTTTCAATCAGCTGTGCTTGTACAGGGCAAGTTGGGAACCGGGCTGTGTCCCCATCCCATGACTAAATCAAGTCAACCTGCCTTCAACAGTGTTTTGGGTTTTTTTTTTTTTTCCCCAAAACAAACATAGAAAAGATTCCAGAAATTCAAGCATTTCGTGGGGAGCAGATTTAAAAGGAATGTTTGAAATATACACACCAAAACAGCAAAGAAGGGCCTGGAGACATGCCACATTCCCCAGTGTGCAACAGACTGCACAAAACCTAATAGCACCATATGAAGATCCTCCTACATCTTATTCCCTACTCCTTTTTCTGCTGCTTCTGGCCTCCATCCCTAGCCAAGTATTCAGGTGACTGTTTTTTCTTGGCCTGGCCACATGTACTAGCATCACTCCAGCCTCTCTTAGCATCTGCCTCTTGGAGAACTGCCTTTTTTGCCCCTTCCTCCCAAGGGACAGCTCCACCTGGCCCCAACACTTGTGGTCTGTGTTTGGAGAGGTCCTGCTATCTCTACCAGCTGATCCCATTTTCAGCGGCACCATCTGTCTGCCTCCCTCCTTGACCACTTTTAGCCCTAAGGCATTGCTTTCCTTGGTCACACCAAGTAACACAGCATCCTCTCTTGGCTAGAGGCTGAGTTCTGACTCAATCCTTTCCACTCATATTGCACTATGCAACTGAGAGCAGTGGAAAGATACACAGTAATAATCACAGCGGGTTCATAATGACATACCAGCACCAGAAAGGCTTTGAATCAAGTTATCAGTGCCAAGCATTTGTAGTAGATTTGCAACAATGCTATGCTGTGAGCTAGATTTGGGTGGCAAAATAATAGCTGAATGTGTCATTTGCAAAGTGTGATCATTATTTCTGTGTACACACACCCCCAACATATCTGGAAATGCAGCATGTAATTGATGAAACTCAATTTTGATTAAATAGCTCTTCTTAAAATGGTGTACTATCAACAAGCTCTGAGGGTTTCAGAAAGGGCTATGCAGGCAGGCAAGCACTTCCATACTATTTCCTTTACATGTATTCAATCTGCCTTATTGGCTAGGATATTATACTATTCTAAACAAAAATATAAGGCACTTTCCTATTAGACCTCAGAACTGATGAAAATTTTTCCATGTACTTAAGCTTCCATGCAGCATCCCACTACTGTAACTACTATAATCAGTTTTGTCCTACAAATTGCTTGCAACAGCTAACGCACCTGTAGACTGCAAAATGAATTGTTGCAGCTTAGCACTGAGGTGTCTGGATGTACAAGGCAGCATTTGGATGTATGAGGCAAATCAGAGGACTGATTTTACTGATCGGACTTCCACCTCTTGCCCTTGTTAGAAGCTATCTCCAGAGCGATGTAGGTGCAAGGAATGGATCGGACACAGAGGCGACAGAGGAGTCCTTAGAACATCAATACCTCTGGGAAGCTCATGTTTGCAACCAAAACATCTCACCCATTGACAAAGCTGACTTCTGTTCCCCTTGAGATCTTTAGCTTTTGCAATGTGCAGCAATCGTGTTGAATTTTTCAGTGTATCAAGATGAATGCAAATATTGAGGTCTCACTTGCCAGCACTCCCACGGAGAGCTTTGCCAGAGTGCAAGGACATCCCCACTACACTGCCACACTACCAGTTCCCAATGAATTAAGAATGAACCATGCAGCTTCATCTGGGTACCAAATGCTGCTGCCAAAAGGCTTGTTTTGATGAATTTCAGACACCCTGGGAAAAGTACACTTAATGATAAAACTACCATCTCTGCTGAACACCACCTGAAAATCCAATTAGAGATCCCTGAGGAGAGCCAGCGTAAGAAGGAACAGGCACCATCCCATTTTAGAGAAGCACAGATGAGAAGTTATACTCACACAGTATTTATTTCACATCCCTTTCTGTGAATGCCCATTTTCTGATGCTGAACGCAAAATACAATCCCACATCACTCAATGGGAACACCGCCTTCAGCTTGTTCAATACCTTGCACACTGGACAGTTGCTCTGCTCATTAGTTAAGACACCCAGTGTCGTGGTTTAAGCCCAGCCTAATCCTGCCTTTTTGCTCCAAAATGAAAGTCGTCTGTGCCCATATAAACCATAAATTAACTTCAACCACTGTTTCCTCTGCTGGAGATAGGCATGAATAGCTTCCTATATCCTGAAGTATCAGAATAGAAAAGAGGGACTTGAGCTTGTCAGAGGCATAATGACTCAGTCTCTCATTAGAAGCCACTATTACCAGCAACATCAACTGTGGCAATGAAGTGTTGAGGCTTATGCACCGCAGAAAAAATACTGGTCAACCAATACAGCTTGCTTGCATGAAGGCTTTAAGCATCTGTACTTGCGTCAGCAATAAGGTGTCAGGCTTCCAGCTAATTGAAAATCTCATTTGTGGTAATGCAGGAGTAGGGTTTGTGTTGTAATAAGTTATCTTGAACAGAAGGTACTTTTCCCCTAACTGCATAACAAAGCCATTGTGCTTTTGATGTGTACATCAGCTATATTGAAGTATGACTAGAATTGGTAGAGCATCATGCATCCCTTACAAGATCAGGACCTGTAAAAGCAAACATTTAAAAACTCTTACACAGTCATGCCTTGATAGCAATGGATTTCATGGTGCTAACAATAATTCAGTGTTGAAGTGACAATAAAATAACGATAACCACACATCCAATACATATTACAGGATGAATGGCTAAACATATCTTACAGAGAACATTACATCAGATAACTCATGGTATAAAAGAAATACTTGAGTGATGTTTTTGGAGCAATTTTCCCCCCAAGTGAAGATCTGAGGCATCTGTCATCTACCAAGCTAAGGAGGCTGACAGTGCAAAAGAGAAAACCTACTGCAGCTTTCATTTCATATGACCTGTAAAGAGAATCTACAAAACACCAAAGTTCTAATGTTTCAGGAGCAACTATCAATGACAGACAGGCATAAGAAGCATTTTTCACTAGTCACATTATTGCATATATTACCCCAGTTTTGAAATGAAAGAAATCCCAGTATCCCCAAGTTTATCAAAGACTGAGTTATATCGAGGAACATACCTTTGAGATGTTACTAGAGCGGCTCACGGAATGCCCCAAAGCCTTCTCATTCTGGAAGAGGAAGAACAGGATCGCTGTTAGCACCAGTGATCAGCAGCAACAAATCACAGTTATGAAGGTATTTTAAAACTGGTATTAGAAACCAAATTCCATGGAGAAAGACTTACAGCTGCGGCTTTTAAGGATGTTGCTTCTATTGACATGAACCTGATTTATGCTAATCACTAAATTGCTTTGTTTGCTTAACAAGATATTACCTTGCATAAAATCACATAGGCAAAACAAGTACAAACTGAGAAATACTAAATCAGTGATTTATTCTCTCTATGAATACTGCAAAACCCTTTTCTCAGATGGCAGCCCTGCTTCATCTATATCTAAAGGCAAACATCCAACCACTAAAACTGAAAGCACGTGCTTAAAGAGAAACAAAAGTACCACAGTGATGTCTGGAAACAATTGTGAATAACCACATGCATGTCATTTCAGGAGACAAAGCAGAATTACTGAGGAACATCCTATTTACCAGAGAAATCAGAATTAAACTGGAAGATGGAAATGCAGAAGATACAATTCTCAAAACTGGTATCAGTGATGACTGTATCTGTTACTCACTTTTCAGTGTGCAGACCATGACCAGTACGGATGACAATCTTATCTCCTACCAAAATAAACTGTAAGTTTCACCTAGATATTTCAACCCTTAAGGGTTCCTCATTTCTGAACATCAGCTTACCATATGTGTAAATGGACAAAATTGCTCCACTGGGAAGAGCCTAAAAAGTGCTCTGCAAAAACATTTCTGAATAAAATCCAGTAACAAATACTTTTCTTTTTTCTAAGCAAATATTACAAACAGGGCGAGTCATCACATTTGGTTACAAATCAGCATGTATGTTCCTCTAAGTCTGTGAAGCCAGGATGCAAATTGGTTTGAGATTTAAACCCTCTGAAAAAAGGGTAAATTTACTACTTTCTCCTATGGGCTTTATGCTAGGTAAGAGATTCTAGAAGTGCATCTTTTCACCTGGGATTTTAGGAACCAAACTTTTTCACCTTTATTCCTGAAGAAAATTTGACCTAACAGACACTTTGACAGCATTCACTTCCAGTTCTCATTGGCACTGACTATATAGAGCTTGAGATCAGTAGTCCTGTATATTAACAAATGGGTACATAAAACCCCCCGAACCCCGTAATAGTCAACTGCTGTTACTCCTAGAACAGCCTTGGACATAGTACACTGGTTTCAGACCTCCTGCCTAGGGTTTGTTACAATTCAAGTGATCTTCAATGACTGAAGCCCGCATCAAGTCAGCCTGGCTGCCTGGGCACCTAGATGCTACACCCACACTTTAAGATCCATGTACTCCCACACACTTCTTCCTACAGCACATCCCCAGAGCAACTTCAAAGCTTTGTGTTGAGAAAAGAAAAGGCAAGGCAAAAAACTTCAGCATGTGCTTACAAAAGCAGGCTGTCCCTGCCTTACAATACTGGTTGTCTCTCAATACAGTCCCAGGCACTGCCTCAGCTGACAGATATAAATTGCGCTTCCTCCCTTAAAAACATGAAGAAGCAAACAGAGTGTTCTGAAATCCTCTGTATGTAGGAGTTGAGTACCCAGAAGACAGTAAATTAGTATTTCAGAAGAACAGAAGAGAAGCAACTAGGGAACCCCCACCAATTTTGACTGATGGACAACCTAAAAATCAGCAAGGATCAGTTCAAGGTCTGGAATAGTTGTAGACTGCAAGGCTGAATTTTGTTTTTGAGATGGCTATAAGCTTTTGTTACATAGGTAACAGTATTCCTGAAAGAGAAATAAACATGTAAAGACCCCCCAAAATATGGACATGATGCTTACATGAAGTTAACATTGGATAGAACTACTGCCAGAACCAGTAGGGCTAAGAACTGACTCCAACTGTAAGGGAAGGACCTAGCTGATTTCATCAAAGGCAGTGTAACTATAGCAACAGGGGGAAAAAAGTTCACTAAAGCTAAAGACAGAATGAAGAAAAAGGGGTCAGGAACATGTTCTCAAGCTATGATGATAAGAGACCAACACAAGCTGGCAAGCACAAAGACCTGTCATTGCCTGTGTGTGTGGTTTGGGGGGAAGCAGGCTGTGCTTGGCCTAGGGACGTGTGGAAGGTAAACAAAGCAAGGCAATGTGGGACAAGGGAAAATGATAGTGAAGAGTGGTACCCATGGCCAAGAAATCTGCCTGAAGCAACACATACACCTCTACACAGGGGCCAAGTCTCAAATCCAGCCACAGGTGTCAAAGACTTCTGGGTGAAATTCCTAAAGACAAAAATAAACAGAGCAGAGGTTTCTTTATGTTAACTCAACACTCCCCAAATACTGCTGTCTAACTGAAGAAGCGGTCTGCAAGGGAGCATGACTGAACTTACACAGGCACCTGTGTTGAAAAGGATGTGTTAAAATTCAATAAGCACAAACAGGCTGGAGGACAAGACCTATATTTGTACAACATGGTAAATGATGCAGTGCAAACATACTCTAAGCTGTGTCACAGAAACTAGTCTTTCCGCCTCTGCTCCCAAAACTGATTTTACCTGATGGATGCCAGGAGCCTCTAAGAGACAGATGCTCATATTATCTTTAATGATCTACTGTTGGAAACATACCTATCAGAGGTCTCAGTCACTGAATGACTGCAAACAGCTGGTTTTGTTATTGAAAGAGTGATCATTTTTAAACAAAAAAGTGGTCTTGAAAAACATTCCTTTAAGGGTTATGGGGTGCACACACACATAAAATTAAGTCAGTGTTATATTCCTAAAGGACTCCTAGCCACCTAAGTGCTCTTTCGTATCTCAGCTTCTTTACCACACGAAGTCAGCACATCGATAAGATCAACTGGAAATTCACTACAGCTTTAGCCCATGTTGGCCAAAATTTGTACTTTAAAGAGCTACTTACACCAACAAGGAGGAAAAGCACCAACTCAGTCATATTTTCATGGACTGACAACTGACCCCATAGCCACTACTAGATCCAACAGAGACTGGCAAATAATACACACATTTTTCAGCCTGACTGGCCTGTCAACTACCAAGCAGCCTCATCGCCCAGATAAAATTGCTCCAGCCCTCAGACACCAACTGACCCTGTTTTAGCCTGTCCTTTAACAGAGGACATTTTTTGAAACAGCTGCTCCAAGTCTCACAGTTTTGTGCATGCAGACTTCAAAAAGTGTTGGGTTGAAAAGAGATAAACAACTGAGCTGTGCTGTGCAACAGCAATTTCCAGTTCACTATGACCACACAAGCAGCACCCCTGCTGAAGAAAGAACATACGGTCCTTTCTTGCCAGCTCCTGCAAAGAACCAAAACCATTATTTATTTATTTTTTGTAATGCTTAAACACCACCAGGAACATCTTTCAGTAATACAGTTTATGAAGCCCAACTGTGCTGTTTAATTCTCTTCTACAAATAAAATAACAAACATCTATTCCTCAGGAAAAAGCATCGTGGAAGCCATTACATGGAACCAGTGCTTGCTGGTGTTTCCCATACTGTGAATACACTGAGGATGCTGTTACATTTTCCAGTCATTAAGATACTAAAGTGTTGTAAGCCATAGAAGGCTATTTTAAAGGCAAACAAACAAAACCTCACTTTTCATGCTTTATCTATCACCAGTACATTCATCCTGGAATCTTTTACCAATTATTCACAAATTAACACTGACATGGAAATGGCAAGGCTAAGCTTCTATTATGGCACTATCACTACCCAACAAAAAATGTCTTCAAGGACATTTTCTACTATGTTCCATTGCACAGTAAGATATATTCTAGTCTGGTAAGTACAGCTCCAAACAATCTCTCCTTCCCTCTTGCAAAAGCCTTAGTCTTTGCACTTGAATAAAGGTCAAGACGAATGCAACATCTGCCAGCATGGACCATACAATTACCACTGGTTAAAGCAAGTGTCACTCCACTTTAGCCGATCAGTCTTTTTGTATAGGATAATTGGAATTCTGCTTTTCAAAATCATCCTACTCAACTAAAACCACTTGGCAGACACTTTAAAAAAAGAAAATCTAGATAGGAAAAAAGTACAAGTGCAACTTGTAACTTCTCCTGAGCCACTCACTGCCAGCTGCTGCTCTGAGGTTCCCATCAGAGCCTGGCTCTAGGGAAACGAAGAGGAAGGCAGAAGCAGGGAAATGACTGAAAACCAGAAAAACTGCTACCCCTTCGTACAGTGACATGTTTCTCTAAACTTTGGATTCACTTGCTTGTAACTGCCCAAATCCCCCTCCCAACTTCCTTTTCTTTTTCTATTTCCCCCTTGAATTTGCTCCCTTCTGCGTGTGACAGAGCTGCCTCCTTCCTTCAGCAGTTGCTTCAGCTCACATCTGCGTTCCTGCAGGGCTCTTCATCTTACCTTCTCCACCTTGCTGGCTTATTTTCCCTTCTGCCACATTTCTTGGTTACTCTTGCATGACACCTCTGACTTAGTTCAGAGATCTAGAAGCTGACACCTCCCTCCCATTCTTCCTTTTACTTCAGTCTTTCATACTCAGAACTTCAAATTATTTCACTCGTTTCCCTACCAGAAGATACACATTTCCACTAAGCACAACAGCTACATAACTTACACAGCTAAACCCAGAAGACTAGTGAACCCCAAACCACTAGTTCCTATCACCTCAGCCAGAAGGAGGGTCACCGCTCACTGATAACAATTCAGGCAGCCATAGCTGCTCTTGCGCACTTACAAATACCAATGTACCATGCTGACCTTTCTGCAAACGTAGCTCTAGAATTAATGCAGCCTCAGCAAGTGGGCACCCTAAAGAAATACAATTTGGATGTCCTTGCCAGGATAGAAGAGGGAAAGATTCCAGATAAAATAGTTTTGTGTTTCCAACAGGTTGGTTTTCAGTCAATAAAGCAGGTAAATATAAGACAACAGAGGAAGCAGTCTCATAGCTTGTGTAGCCGCTTTCTGGCTCTGTCCCTGACTATCACCCATGCTTGCTCCTAAAGTATGGCTTATATTAAACCCATTTCTATCTCTGCTTATAGACCTGGAGATGTTGTTACTGCAGTGCCCCAGCAGCAGATCCCTACAAGGTAAGTACTAATCCCTCAACTCAACAGAGACACAGTTAAACCAACCAGGGCAGACTGGCTAGGGCACTGCCTACTTGTGGTTTTCTATGTGGAATCTGAAAGCCATTTTAATCTCATTTTATGCATTACAATTGCATTTTACGATGATACATTAAGCACAAGATCAATATCTAGTAAAATCACTTACTGTTACCAACAAGTGGCATGGGCACCATTTCAACAAAGTCTTCTGGGTAAATGGTTGCTTTCCTTAATAAAAAACTTAGCAGAAGAGAATGAATAAGTAATAATTGTTCCCATTCATACAGCAATTCTCATTGTTACATCTTATGAGAATTACACTGTTGCTTGAAATGATGAGGTGCTGAAGGCCACCTGCACAGCAAAGCAGCAAGTCAGGAGTGAAACTCAGTTCTCCCATCAAGTCCCATGACCAGAGCATGAATGCACAGTTGTTCCACAAACACACAGTCGTACACACTCAAGTACTGTTCCAGGTTTCAAAACTGTGTCAGATTTCCTAACAACCTCTTTTCAGAATTTCTGCTAATCTTGTACTGCAACCCTACACCTGAACGGTAGGAAATAAAAAGAACACACACTTTTAGTCTTGGGGAAAGGGGTGGTGGTTGTTGTTGTTGACAATACTGGCACATGCACTTAAATTGTCTGAAATGAATAGAATGAGAGGAAGGAAATGGGAGAAGGCTTTGAGAACTATTTTCTTCCTGTGTCAAAACCAATGGATTGTTAAATTACAAAAGCTTTGTCAGCACTAGATCTTGTGACTGACAGATCCCAAAATTTAATTACTTCAGTAGGAAATGGTATTTTGTATCATATCAGTTGAATATGGCCTTTATTTCTTTGGTAGTCGCCAGGTTATCATGGAAAAGCAATAAACTTACTAACAGCTTAAAAAGCCAGTGCTTGAGAAACTTCTTAAATCTTGCTCATTTCAAGTTTTTGTCCATAAAATACGATTAAATATCATCAAGGTTTCGTCAATGATTTTTGCATGCTGCTAGAAGAATAATGGCATCTAATCAAAGAACTGTAATGACATCTATGCCTTGCATCTCTGGTCTTGTGCAGTATTTATCCCTGGACACTGGAAATTAAGGGAGTGTGTGATGGAAATCACACCACCTATTTCCTTTTTTGCCTTCCTGGACTCCCAGTATAAATACTGAAAAAGGAATCCAAACAATCTGCCCCATCCATCTAGCTCAGTATTTTCTGTTCTTGGATGATCCCACTTGATTTTCTGGGACCTGCAATTCACAAGTGAGTGCAGAAACCCAATGTAAGATTTCAGATCTACCATCATAGTGGAAAATCCATAGCAAGTTCACTGCTGATTACTCAGCTCACTAACTTGCTCATTCATGTTCAAATCAAGCCACTTCACATAGTGGGAAACAAACTCAGAAAAACAACCTGAAGACAAAAAACAAGGCTGGAAGGAAAACCTTGGAGAATTAACAAGCTTTGTTCCACATGCTGAACTTACAGCTGTGCCTGAAAACATCAGCAACAGAAATAAAACCATGAGATCATGTGTCTTTAACAGGAAAGAAAGACCAACAAAATCAAGACTAGACTGAAGGCTTTAATGGAAGAGTTCACGGAATTCAACACACAGATTACTTGGGGGATTTGGGAAGGGAAGTCAAGGAGTCTAACAGATCACAAACAAGAACTATAAATGAGAGGAAATTCAAAGAACAAGGCAAACACAGCAGAATGTTGTAGTTAAATAAGACTCTCTTGCACCACAGTGTGATTAGAAGCACAGTGCATCTCCAGCCTGGCTTGTAAACAGCTCTCAGAGTTTGCATGGATGTGCCTGGTACTATGCAAACCTGACAGGCACACAGATATGGTCCAACTGCATATAAGTCCTTACTCATTGTGTATTGCTGTGTGCTCAGCCTTGCCAGTTTGGTCTTACTGAGGACATCGGATACAATGCTTGGAGCCATTCCTGATTCCAATCATACAGTGGATAAGGTGAGGAGAGCATTCTCCTCAAAAGGCCCTTTTCTTCATGGCTTTGCTCTTCAGACTTTTTTCAACATACAATTTTTCTGGTTTTTGCATTGCTTTGCTTTACTTCCAAAGGCTCCACAAAGTGCATCTGATTATGGATAACCTGCATCTCTAGCTGTCATTTCAAAATGGAGATCTGATCTCCATCTTCCCTCTTTAATTGTTTGAGCTAGAAGATGACATAAAAGCCTTCCCCTTGCTGAGCTGAGGTTGCCCCACTTTGAAGAGCAAATTTTAATTTCTGCATAAGATCATCAGTCTGATACATTTCACTAAAATGACATTCATTTGCACACTTACTACATTCGCATGCCACATGCCCAATTTCTAACAAAGAAAGTAGATTGCAAAGTTTGGCATCCAACATGTTTTAAGGATGTTCTTATCTTGCTGTTGCCAGACAACCTGCCTAAAATGGATGCATGCCTTTATGTGATGTAACACATAAAAATGAATCCTTCCCTCAGGGATCAAATTACATAAACTACAAACGCATGATCCAAAAATATACACCTTTCTTGATAATGGAAGCAGGATGCATTAGCCTTACCTGTGTGACAGCAAAAAGCCTATTTCAAACAATTTCATGTATTTACAACAGAGATAAAAAGATACAAACAGAGGAAGCCAGCAATTATAAACAGATTAAAAGGAATAACATTCTATCTTTTGTGAAGTAACTGCACTTAATGCAACTGCCGGAATTCTCATGGTACACTACACATGTCAATATGCCAAAGCAATTGACTATTTTAAACATTCACAGATTAAAAAACCCGCTAGGCAACTGGCAATTTGGAAGCCTGCAGCTCAGATGCACTCTCTGAAGAGCTGGCCTTTCTCAGTGTCTACATGACTTCACAGGTTCAGTTGATTGCTGTGGGACAAGGTTGTGTGCTAGCACGTGCTTCTTGGGCAGGGTGGTAGGGGGCTATGTGGTTTGCACATCATGTGCAATTTGGATATGCTGCTCATGCCTGGATTGCTGCCTCTACTCAGCTAAGAAGGTCCATAAAGCTTCTCTGATTTCCAACTCATATTACACCATCAAAGTATATAGCTAAAACAGTGAATCACAGAATCATCTCCTAGCCAAGAATACAAAGGCTTCCTGAATCTGAAAACAGATTTAAAACAATACTAGAAAACTGGTAACTTACCAAAACAATCTTGATACTTTGAGTTGCTTCTATTTTGCTCAATAATTTTATTTTATTTTTATCTTATTTCTTTTCCTCCCTTTCCATCTTAAGATATTATGATTGCTTATCAACTTATTTCTGACTGCACAGACCATAAAGGCAAACAATATTCCCTATGGCAATTAGAGAAGTCACTTCCCAAATGATTCTGGGAAAGCATTCAGGACATTTCTGGTAACATTTAATGTATTTCCAAAAGCACATGAGAGCGCAAAGAGCTCTCAAAAGAGCACCTGTTGGTATCAGACCTGTTTAGTAATACCTACTCACTACAGACCAGGCTTGGTTTTGCCTGAAATTTCACTTTCCTATTTTTATCACTTTGCAAAATATTCTGATCAGCAACATTTCAAACTCCCTTAGTGTTAAATGATCATACAAACTTAGGTAAATTATGAACTGGGCCCTACAGATCTTAAATTATGAAGCCTAATAATTATTATCTCTAATAATAATATCTCTTAAATTATGAACTAGCCCTACAAAGTTACTTAGCCAAACAGTGGTTAGAACAAGGTCGTTGTAAAATTCTGACCTGTAATGTTCTGAAGAGCTTTAATCACATTACATTTCTTAGGACCATTGTTTGTAAGCTCAGAAAACACACAAAGAATAAAATTTTAAAAAAGCAACACATTCAACCATCCTTACAGAAATAAACCAAAACTACTTAAGGTAACAGCTATCTGGGAGGAAAGATAATTCACAGCTAAGAGAAAAGGTACTCTTCATTTAAAGCGTAGCACTTTTAAAACTGCAGAACAAGAATCTTTCAAAGAATAAATAGACTAATAAAAAAATATATATTAAGTAACTGTTCAGACTTCCTGGCTAATTATCCAGGAAATTCATGTGTCAACCAACTACTTACCCCAAGTCACTTAAGGAATGTGCATGTGTGAATGCACACACTTACACACATTAAGTTCTTTAATAAAATATCCTACATAATCATATGCACAGCCAACTACCCTCTCTTTCTCCAGAACACAACTCTTGATACCAGAAACAAAGGAAAAACTCTACAGGTGTAGCAGGCTACTCTAAGTAGTAAGCCAGGAACATTTTGTCAGGGAAGCACAACTGGTCTCACATGAGGCCTCACCTGAGGCTTTGGGATGCAGCCAACTAGTGCATGTGCAGAAAAGTCTACATGGGGCCACGCAGAACATGAATACTGGGGACAATATCATTCATGAGCACTCGCCGGTGCTGTCAGCATTCTGCACTGTTGGTGCTGTGAACATTTCAAGTCATTATACCAGTGTATGGCAAGAACCTGGTAAGGCTGTGCTTTGAAACACCTGGCTACATCCTCAGCCTGCTATGCCATCACTAACCACCACCTCCCCCATCCGCTGCGCAGCCTGTCAGGTCATTTTTTTGGGCTTTCTGCAGAATTCAGATCTGAGTAAGCCAATGCTTTCCCAGGCCTGTGTTTCAGTACCATTCCCTTTGCTCACACTCCTGTGTGAGCAGTAGTAACTCAAGATGGCCATTTCTCACTGACAATGCAATTCTATGATTTGCACAGTGCTAAAGGCTGCAGAAGCCTCTTCTCATAAACAGAAAGGATTTAACACACAATAAACATACTTGGTTTTTAGCCTAAGAATCCATAGTCACTAACTTCATTTCCGTATTTGGGATGTTGCACTTGAAATATTAACATACTCAGTAATGGAACTGAGGGTACAGATTACCAAGAGTCACAGATAAACGAGTTTCAGAAAACAGCAAACAAGGGGTGTGCTGAGAAATACTGCATTCTTCAATCACAAGCAGATATTCTGGCACTCACTCAGAGGATGTTTAGGACCTGTTACTCAAAGGTGAAAATCCTGCTGATTCTGGTTACCTTTCAATCATGCAGCAGAAGCAGGTAAAGTACAGCACCACACATCACAGATATCAAGGGAAGAAAAATGAAAATGCAGGGAAAGCAAAGGACAGAAGGAAAATTTTAATGTGCTCCATTAGTCTTTCCAGTATATCACTCATTAAGTGGGTCCCTGATACAGGAGCAGGATAAGAATTCAGCATCTATCTTCAAATCTGTTAACACCACCTAAATCCATGTCTACAGCTGATGCTATCCAGTTTACCGATATTGATTATTGGTCTATGTTTACATCATGTTCCCACCTTCTTTGCTATGTCTGTCACAATAGCATATGCCCACAAATGAAAATCAATTAAAGAAATCTTTTTGGTGGAAGACAAGCACTCAGAAGATTTAGATTCTGATAGTTTTCCTATTCTCAGAGTGGGTAACACAACACACAAAGCTGACAGGATGAAAACAAAAATCCTACAGGAGATTTATGTTTGTTTAGGAAGGTCATTTCAACTTTTTTATTTAAAGATGTGATTGAAGAAAAACAGATGGTATGGCCATAGAGAATAAGAGGAAAGTCTTCCACAGTGGCAGCGAAAGCAAAATGGTGAGCCCTATTCTGTCAGGAATGTATTTTGTAGTTCTGTATTCAGCAACAGTACTTCTTGAAAAGGAGACTGATTTTTTATCTCTTCAACATGTAGCAGCAGTCAACAAAGCAAACAAGGAGAAGGAATGGGTGGAATACTGAAGCTGTATAAAAAACAATGGCAAATCAACAGCTTTTGCATATGGTCATGACAGATTAAATCCTGGCTTTATGTAAGACAAGGGGAATTCCACTACTAACGTCAATCAGGTCAGGAGTTTAGCCTCTGTTAGTAAGAGATACTGCAGAAATACAAAGAATTTAGCAACAGACAACTGGGTTGATCAACAGTAAGACAAGTCTTTCTAACAAAAACAGCTGAAGCAATAGATTATTAAAAGTAAACAAATAATGTAAAGTGAAGAAAAGTAACTAAACTATACAATCGTGTTGCATACCTTCAGGACACTAGGAAGCAGGTGACTCAAACCAGCTACTGCAGGCTAAGACACACAGACTTGGACGAATTATTTCCTTCAGGAAGCACTAAACCAGCACTCCATGTACACACAGTGGTCCCACCAAAACCAATAAGAAATGTCTGTGGTCTCAGGAAGACTCATACTGAGCCACTATCAACATCCTGATCTGAAAAAAATACATATTTCAGTAACTACAGCTGATATTAGGCACACTGTTGCAGATCAGGACCTAAAGTAGTTGTAAAAATACTGATTTCCTTGAAGTGTGAGAAGCAGAGAAGAAACTGCAGTAGGAGTCAGCTAGGAAAACGTGTTTGCCTTGGCAAACAGAAATCTACATTTGCTTCACGTTCAGC
>NW_009916093.1:39221-39435 GCF_000696875.1 Nestor notabilis
AAAAGAACCCCAGAAAGGGACTGCTGTGCAATGCTGTCATGGTTTACGCCCAGCCAGCAACTAAGGACCATGCAGCCACTCACTCCCCCTACTCTGGTGGGACAGGCAGAAGAACTGGAAAAAGGTAAAACCTGTGACCTAAGAACAGTTTAGTAACTGAAGTAAATAATAACCATACTACCACTACTACTAATGATAATGATGAAAAGGAGAG
>NW_009916093.1:39466-50904 GCF_000696875.1 Nestor notabilis
ATAAATAAAACCCGAGACAGACAAACGATGCACAATGCAATTGCCCACCACCTGCTGACTGATCCCCCAGTTTATCAGGCCAGCTCCCCCCAGTTTATATACTGAGCATGATGTGCTATGGTATGGAATATCCCTTTGGCTAAGTATGGGTCAGCTGTCCTGGCTGTTCTCCCTCCCAGCTTCTTCAGCGCCTTCCCACTGGAAGAACATAAGAAACTGAAAAGTCTTTGACTTTGGATAAACACTACTTAGCAACACTAAAACATCAGTGTGTTATCAACACTGTCCTCATACTAAAGCCAAACCACAGCACTGTACCAGCTACTAAGGAAAAAATTAACTCTATCCCAGATGAAACCAGAACAAGTGCTAACACTGAGCAACACTGAAGCCAATGGAGCTGCATTGGCTAAATAAAGCATGGATGAGCCCAGTGACCCAGCACAGTAAGACAGTCAACCTGAAGCCCAACAAACACTAAAAGCAAAGTAAAATTTTCATTTTGTTTTATTTTATTTAATTTTTTTTGAGCAGGTGGTGTGAATAAGGAATATGGTGCTCAGAGCACCCCTAACCACCACTCCTGGTCAGGGCAGGTGTAGCTGAAAAAGGGATGTTCTGTGTAGGCAGCCTCGTTTCCCGTCACTGTAATCCTAAAATCAGATTACGGCAGAACACTTTCTGAGGCAATTGAGCGTGACTAACAAAACCTATCAGCTGAAACTTTCCAGAAGAGCACTGCTCTTCACCCAGTTGGAAAACTTCAGTCTAATAAGGAGGTTGAGGTTTTTGTGTGTCTGAAGAAGCTGAATGCCAGCAGCTGCGTAAGAACTAAATTTACCACCGCAGTCCCAGGAACGCCTGCATTTTCTCCTAAAATAAAATCTCTGGTCCATTAGCCTATTGGAATAGAAGCTTTTCCTTCCACTTAACTGAAGACATTTACTCATTCTCCTTCCGCAATGCTCATGTTCCAGTAAAATCCTGCTTGGTTTCAGAGTTTTTTACGGAAGTGCACACACACATCAGCTCAAAAGTACTGACATAATGCGAGTAATATTAAACAATTCACTGCACTGGGTCCCTCTGCCTCTTGCATTTATTCCTATGAAACAGAAAATGAACTGCAGCTGTCAACAGTGCTGGCTGACCTACTGAGAAAAAAAACATTCCTGCACACGCGCTGACATAGCATTTTCTAAAGTTTATTTGCCAGGGGAAAGGGTTATAAATAAGTCTCATATTCACAGTAAATCTCCTGCCCTTCATTCCCTAGAGCTTTGAGTGAGGGTGGTTTTGTGTCACAGGAAATTGCATCAAAGTTTTCAGAAGAAGTATATTAGCTTATACAATCTGCTTTTGTCAAACTGCCTTTAAATTGACCTCCACCAAAGCTGGATTTTAAAAGCTCAGTGTTCTACACATTCATTATCTCTACAGAAATCAGACTGGACGTGGATGAAATCTGAAGCTGTTTTAGAAGACAATAGATTTTATTATAATACATTTTGTATTTTTTTAAAACTAACTTTTTAAAAGCCACAAACAACTACTAAATGATGATTTCTGTATACTTTCTGAAAATACGTATAGTCCTCTAGGGAGGCTGTTTTCTCTTAGGCTCTACCCTTGTAACTGAGTGAGAAGGTAAAGCAATAAAAGAGAGGCTTCACCAAGGGCTCTAGAACCCAGCAGAGAGGATTCACTCAGAAGGCAGGATCCTCAGTTTGCAAGCTTTTATGTCTGGGCATCACATCGAAAATGTTTGCTGGTCCTGTTACACCAAGGTTCTGACCCAGAACTTGAACTTCCCAGTCCACACACTCCATCCTCCAAATCTATTTCTGATTCCTCCTAGTTTTGAAAACACAAAAGGTAAAATTATCCCTACATGTAAGCACTATCCTTCCAGTTTGAAATTAGCACTGAAGTATTTTCCAGGAGATTAAAGAATAAGTAACTGCTGCTTTGGAAATCTATTTTTCTGAAAGGCCAACCCCCAGTCAAGCAATATTGCCTACCTAGAGATGACAAAATGTCAAAATTCTCCCTTAGATTTTAGTTTTAAAGGGGCCTTTCAGAAAAGAAATAACATGTAGGCATTCTCTAAAAGATAAAATAGATATTTGACCAGATAAGCACTCTGAGGAGAGGCGGGAGTGCAGGGGAAGGATTAGCCACTGCTGAGCTGCATGTTGCAGCGCAGGCAGAGGGACTGATGAAACTGATGAAGTAGCATGGGATAAGGATGCAATCTGCAAGAACAACTGGATTGTGCTCTGAAATACAGAGACTTAAAAGCATGAAGACTCAAACCAGAACATCCTGGTTCAGAATCCGCCATATCAGAGATTCACAAATTGGGGTTTCCAGTACAGACGTTTACCAAAAGTGAGCAAGACCGATGTAAATTTACAAGGAAAAGCTAAGGGTTAAATATGGTTTACACCATGCATTTTGCATTTTAACCCTTTGCTTCCCTGTCAGCATTCCATACATAAGTGCTTTGCTTTAAGGAAGTTAAAACGTCCCTGTGTTTTCACAGGCATCCAGGAGGAAATTCATCACTGGGATTAAATGATTTATGTTAGGCAAGACCTGAGACTGGGGAACAGGGATTCCCACAACAAAGGAAAAAACACCATGAGCAATGGGAACCGATGCAGAGGAAAATGCAGGAAGGACTGGTGGTTGTAAAGGGTAATCACTTAACAACTGATGAAAAGATATAGTTCACCTGCGGTTATGATAGCTACCTATTAATCTTACAGATTAATTTTTAATAATCCTCAAAATAGAGAGACATGGATATTTAAATATCAGGTCTGGAAAAAGCCGGTGGCTTGTTGGACATGTTCCCTATAGGCTTCAGGTAAGCTTCTCTTGCAAAGTCTTCACAAGACATGGAAAGGAAGAAAACATCCCTCTAGTGAAAAGCAGCTGGACAAACCTCTTTTAGTCACTTAAAGTTCAAAGCTCTAAAAACTCAAAGTAGTGAAATCATGCGGGTAAGAACAAAGTAGCACAGCAGAGAGGTAAATTGCAAAAGCAAGCTTTCAAAGGGACAAGCGTCCAATTCTCTATGAACACTCAGAAAAACTAGTACCTTTTTTCACGGTTCCTTAATACTATATGCTGCTAGTACCCTGGAGGACAGAATGGACGACAACAAAAATAGGACGTAACATTGAAAGAACCTCTCTTAATACAAACATGCATTTAGGTAACATCCAAATCGTCACTGAACATAAGGCTGTACCACAGGATTGAAACTTCAGCACACAACAAACATGCTTATTGTATAGCACCTTTCCTCCAAAATAGTTTTCCCTCTCCAGAGGGAAATACTGCACTGGTGCAGTGCTGAACAGCACTAGGGAGCAGCTCAGAACGAGAGCTGACTGGAACAATATGTAAGATAAACTATTAGAGGGACACAATCAGGCCAGTTTGCAATTTACAGCCTCTTGCAAAAATGCTCCTGGAATCTGACATTGGTATCCTGAAGCAGGCAAATGTGGCCATCACTTGGCAGAGGAGAAACCTGAGTCACAGGGAAATTACGCTTCCCTGAGCAAAACACACTCTTACTTGTCCTACTCTTGCATGTGGTGTTGCTCAGTGTCACAGCCAGCAGCTGTGTCCTGTTACAGGCACATGGCTGAATAACACATGTGGTTTGCACAGGATGAGTTTCATGTAGAGTGAAGCTGTGCCAAAGCAAAGAGAATATGACTGAGATCTCTCACTTCCATTTTTCTCAATCATAGAATGTACATCTCCCAGCTGAATCTTGTCAGGGCATTAATTTTCACATGGAGTATCAGACTTTGGGATCTGCCTCCTGGAGCCCACCACCTGGCAAAGAACTAACTACACCGTAGTAAGTGCTTCCTCCAAGACAGAAGAATGGTCTCATTCACCCCACCAACCTTCCCCCCTGCAACTTTTCTATTTGTCCCCACCACTTGTAAATGTGATTGAGAATTCTCCTTGCACTTCCCTGGCCATAAAATGACCTTCAGATCTCTAATCACGGTGGTCAATGAGAATGAAGAAGGTACTCCACAACACCCTCATTCCTGTGCTTGGAGACAAGCAAACTGACGGTGATACAAAAAACACATTAATGTACAAAGACGCCTGCTTTTGGGAGGGTTACAAGTGAGGCATCACAGCGTAAGAAATCTACAGGCTTCTCAAATCAAGTTGGGATTTGGGGTCTTGGGAGTTGTTGGGATTTTGGGATTCAAGATCAAGAAATACTACTTTGCACACTAGTTGTGTGGGGACTCCTCATCTAGATACTTTGATATTTAAATTTTTCCAACTTCTGGCATGCACAGAAGCCCTTCTGCCTGTGCTCCCAAGCACACGGGCATAACTGGAGCATAGCAGTGGAACTGAAGTAAGAGGATTACATTTCAGGAGGGACGCTTTGGTGCCAGACTAGAGCTTAAGGGGATTAAAAGATAGGAGCTGCTTTACAGAGTGACAGGGTGAAAAACAGCAAAGCCCACACACTAAAAAACATTGCCTATAAGTAAGCATTGCTTCATATCCTTCAGCAGCAGAGAGATACAGTGAGCAGAACAGCAGATGAACCAGTGACAACATCAGCTGCAGAGACCACATCAACTTTATCTTTAGCCACCTCAACTGTCCCCAGCACCATCTTAACTCACATGATACCTGCAATTTCTGTCTCCTTGTGCCTTTTATAACCCTCATTTCTTCTTAGCTGCTGCTCTTCCCACATGAACCAGCCCTTTTCTTCTGTCTTTCTGTCGTTATCTATATTGTCTTTCTCAGTACCATTCCCCATCACCACTGGAAAACAATTTGGAAATACTTTTTAATTCAGTGCAAGAAAAGATGTTGGGATGCTATATAAAGGAGGATGACTTCCATATCAAGAAACTAGAATGGATAGAAACATAGTCATCTTCATAAGATATAATCCTGGCTACAAAAGGGAACTCCTGTAAGCTTTAGAAAAAGGACTGCAATCATTTTTAAATCCAGAAGGATTTTATTTTTCTGCTAGCTAACACTCCTCAAAGGTGAAGCATTAGATTTGGCTTCAAGTTCAATATGCCCTTCTAACAATACGCCCTTTTATTCCCTGAAAGATACAGAGTTAAATTCACTAATAAGAGTTTCAAATGCTGGAGGGCATAGCATGAGTGGAACATCCTATCTGGATGTAATTTAGAAATTGGAAAACTGTGCCAAATTCAACTGATGCTTTCAAGAAAGAAGAGAATTCAGGAACAGGGCTGTGTGGTGCTAAAGTATTATAACACATGAAAAAGGCTGGAATTGCTTCAGAAAGCTCATAACCCCATCCAAGAAAATGCAAAAACAACTACAACAACCTGGCAACAGACACTAAGAGGGACGGATACTGGTGTATTGAGTAGCATATTTATGTCAAATGCATTAAAATACACACACAAACATGTAAACACATATATATATATATATTTTAAAAACCCCTACAAACTACATTTTGGCTTCATTTAATGGAAAGAATCTGCACAAGACAGAACCAAATCCCAAGGGCTACAGTCAACTAAGACAAAGTTGTCTTCGCTCTCAGAAGCAAAGTCCTGCAAGCGTCATCTGAATTTTAATGACAATGTAGTTGATTTTGTTTCTATCACAGATAGCATCAAAGAAGAAAAACAAAGGTTAGGATGACCACTCAGGGCTGGGGAACCAGGAGGTGCACTTTCTGTAGTACGAATTTTATGGCCTTCAATACTAGTCCTTCCCAAAGCTCACTTGGAAAAAGAAAACCAAAAAAAGGACAGAAAGTCAGAGATCATCTCTAAAAAGCGCTGACAGGTAAAACTGGTTCACATATATAAATGGTAGAGAAGAGGACAACTTGCAAAAATGCTTGCACTACAATGAGCATACTTAAATTCTCTTCCCACTGCTGTTCAGGAGCTCATGTTTTCTCCTTGTGACATTCACATTTCTTGATATTGCAGATGCTCTGTTTTCATTTCAAATACATCTGTGTTCACCTTTCTTTCCTTTCACTGAAAAGCATGTTAACATCTTCCCCAGAGTCAGACATGCGAGAAGGCTTCTGCTTTTGCTTCCACAAATCAAAAGCAGCTGCTACGTGGCATGGCATGGCAGGAGTGAAAACTCTTTTTACTAAAAAGCAGAAGTGCAAAAAGGGGAAAGGAGGATAGAGCAATTAATAATCAACAGAATCTGCAATACAGCTGAGGAAGAGAAAAACAAAACCAATCCTCCTCTCCTCCTATTTTATTTTTTCTTAAAAGGCAAGACAACTGTTACATTTCTTTGTTGAATTTGAGATGAGAAACGTATGTCTTCTGATGAGAGACAATTCAGAGAAACAATTAATGGTTCAAAGCATCAAGAAAAAGTGGACCAAAGAGCTTCACATGCTTCTTTATGGGCTAGGGGAGAACATGTAATGGCAAAGGAGAATGAGGAATTACCTTTCCAGCTATACCCACCCAAGGAATGTCCTTGTCCCTGTTAAACATTGCCCACTTTCAAGAAAATGGGCTGCAGAAAGAAGACTGTTAACATCCTTCCTACAGCTGTTGCATCTCAGAAATCCTTTGACAAAAGAACCTCAACTCCCACCACTAAATCTCCCAGTTGTCATCTGCTGTAATATTACGGTGAGTATGTACAATATGCAGAGTTTCTTGATTAAAAGACATTAAAACATCTTTAAAAAAATGAGACAAAAATTTACCTTTGGGTCAGATTATCACTACATTTACCTAGCTTGAGTTTTTAATAGCATTGTATGAATTTGGCCTCTGTTCTGCTTGTTTGCTGTTTGTTTGTTTAAGGCTACCTTTATTTGTTGAATAATCACATACATTGCATCAGACCTGTTCCTTTCCACCCAGGACAGCTTACGATGTTGTATGGTAGATAACCTGGAGATAGCCTTATCTTACTTCTAAACAGGCTTTGCATCAGTACAGCTGAGAGAAACAGAGAAGGAAAAGAATGGTTTATAGAAATGGTTTATTCAGCTTGTAATGAGCTAGAATTCTCATTACCCATAACACTGTTGCTTACAGTTTATAAAGAGTTAATTTTAAACTGCACTGTAGGTTAAGGTTATCTTACTTAGAAATTGGTTTGATCCTAGCACCATCCTTCAACTCCCCTTTACATTTAACATAGCATTTTCTGGCAGAAGAGAAAATGTCCAAAGCATAATTAAGAGCTTGGATCAGGTTGCAATTTGTTTAAATGTCACAGGTATGCCATGAAAAACCATGGTACAAAAGCAACTCATACCCATACAGAACTCCCTGCCCCACACAAGTGTTAGTTTTCCAATCAAAATAAGCTTTATGGACACAGATATCTTTTTTAGTCTTTTCTTTTGCCTGTCTACAGTGTGTTTGCCATTTGAATACAGGTATTGTGGTAAATCATGAGCCTTCAAAGCACAGCTCAGTTTTTTAGTTCTCTTACAGCCAGAAAAGAAATTATGAAGTCTTTTCATTGTGAAAATGCTTCCAGTTGAAATACACAGGCAGCTGAAACAGCTGGTCAAGTGAGGGCAAGCCATTGGGCTGAAATGCTGATGTGGCAATGATGGAGTATAGTAACAATAACTTGTAACAATATAGTCACAATAACTTGTCATAGAATCATAGAATCATAGACTAGTTAGGGTTGGAAAGGACCTTAAGATCATCTAGTTCCAACCCCCCTGCCATGAGCAGGGACACCTCACACTAAATCATGTCACCCAAGGCTCTGTCCAACCTGGCCTTGGACACCGCCAGGGTTGGAGCATTCACAACTTCCTTGGGCAACCCATTCCACTGTCCACATTGTCACTGAAGTTCATTACTTTAAGATTGATGAAAAAAAACAAGGACAGTTATAAACTGTTGCCCCTCTAAATCCAGCAGCTCCCAAGCTTTCCCATACACAAAACCATTTCAGGGATGTTGACTGCAGCTAGACTCGTCGTTTCCTAATTTAAAAGCTTCTGTCCAGCTGTAAGAACTACAACAGACTAGAGGACAGACGATCGCTAAGTCAGCTCCTACTCTATCCCTCTTGATCACAACCTGGGAAATGGGAAGCCTACAGAAGTCAGAAGAAGTTTTCCGACTTGAAACAAGGGATATCTCTAGGGAGAACAATGCACAGTCAGCGTTCTCATGAAGACCAGAGTGGGTACGAGGCCACCATTATGGGAGAAGGAAGTATTAAAAAAAAACAAACCCAAACCAAACAAAACCAACACATCAGCAGAAGCATAGTTCCTAAATAAATCAGAGAGAGAAAACACAGCGATTATTTCTCTAACCATAATTGCCCAGCCAGGAAAGCAGAGCTGGTGCCTCAAATAGCCTAAGGTATTACATCTGGTTCTTCAAACTAATCTGACCCCTTTGAGACAGACAAATACTTCCTTGGGGAAGAGCATTGTTACATTTCAGAGTCCTAATGTTAACCACTGACTGTCAATCGAGATAAAACAAGCACCCCAAAGAGTCATAAAACACTAATTTTCTGTTAGACAGCAAGAGAAAAACTGATGACAAGAAACAACAACAAAATTAGCTTTCAGCAGAAACCAGATGGAATGGCAAAAACTACTCAAAGAAAACTATTAACTTACTATCAAAAGAGAGAAATAACATGTGTAGTAACCACAAAACATCCCAATATGGAGACCAACCAACCATCAAGGTCAACATAAGGAAGTTTAAATTGATTGGTTTTGAGATTGCTTCTTGTTGCACTAGGCTAAGTTGTGAACTTGACATTAAATTGGAAAGAAAGAAAAACAAGATCTCAAAGAAGAAGAATGCAAAACCCCATGTTGATGGCTGCCCAGCCACCAAACAGAAAGCACAGAAACCATGCCCTGAAAGAACATTTTAAAGACCTTTTTTTTTTCTTCCCAGCACTCTCCTGATACCTCAGTGCCACCTTCTCTTTTGAACTGCAAATTTCTACCACTGAAGGGCTCCATATTTACTTGTATTAAAAAAATTTAAAACCAAAAAAAAACCAAAAAAACCCCCAAACAACAAAAAATTCATGCATCTCCACAGCAGAAACTAGTATAAGTTTTGTCTAGAAATACATACCAATTCAAGTCACCAATATGCCACTGAGGTACTACTGGATCTAGTACTCAGAATCCAAACTTTTCATCACTTTTTAAACAACTACAATTCAGTTTTGTCAACCTCTGATACACAAAAAAAATGTGACTCAAGTTTCAAAATCATAAAATTAGTTTAAAATTCATAAAACAAGAGTGCACATCTCTGAGGCTGAGTACATCAAAATACACATGATAAAAATAAGTCAGCAACACTGCCTAGTAACTGCAAGAGACAAGAAGAACATCTTAAAAATACATGTTTCAACCACTAGTTAAAAGAAATAACTATGATTATAAACCCCAAAAGGAACCTTTATCTTCATAACCTTTTTTTCAGTTATAAGCAAGCTATGGTGCTTCCATGATCAACCCGGAGATCTTTCAGTACCACTGTTTTTGGCAGTGAGGTGGGTTTTTTTGTTTGAGTAGTTTTGCTTTTTTTCTTTACTGAGACTGAAACTCAGGGTGGTTTTATTTGTTTGGTTTGGGTTTTCTGCGTTTTTTTTCCTACCAAATGAGGATGCTTTTCACAGGCACAAGGCACCCAGCGAATAGGTTGAAGTCATTCTGTCCTTGCCAAAGGCAAAACGAAGAAATAAGGGATGAGACAAGAGAGGGGGGAATAATCTGTGTGGTCTTTCAGCCCCGAACTGCCTACCTGAAGAAATTAAAAAAAATCACCCAATCACAATGCTCTTCTACATTACCTCACCTCCCCTGACACAATAAGCTCTTTGGAGCACATCCTATGTCTTTAGGCCCTTCTGGACAGCTTTACGGTACCCTTCTGGTGTCTGCAGATAACAACAAAATAAGAGACCTTGGAAGAAACAGCATCTGTGGATAGGCTCAGTCCAGACGTATGATGAAAGGCTTGAGTTGGGCCCTTCCGATTTCCTCATGGCTAGCCTCATAAAGAAAGTACATGAATTTAAATAATTCAAGTCACTGAAAAATTATTCACTACCAAGCAGGAGACAAAGTTCAGGGCAAGGATATTGTAACTCTTTACAAGAAGGGCAGCTCCCAATGAGACTTTACAGAGCCAGTAAAGCCATACTGGGAAAGTTAACTGCTACCTCCGTCAAACCCACTGTGGAAGCTAAGTCACTTCAGTGAGAGTAGAAGTTGACATGAACCTCACAGGTTTTGTTCCAAAGAAAGCCAGAGAAACTTTACACACAGGTCTTTAGAGATGTGCTTCAGCCAATCTGATTCATTAAAGGCTAGTTTCTGAGATGATTGGCAAAGGCATTGATTGCTTGGCTATTTTTGGTCATCTCAGTTTAAGCACTGGAAGGTTCCCACACACCTGTAACAGCCACCAAGGAGAATACATTTAGCAGCAGTAGTTACTTGATGAAATTGAAGTCAGTGTAATAAAGCAGCATCAAGAAAGTCCCCAACCATTGTCTTTGTCTTTCATTCATGTATAGCAGACAGGTGAGAAAGGAATGTTGCTAACAAAGGAACTTATGGATTCCAATACACATTAAAAAAGAGTATTTTCAGCAAATGCAACCATAAGACAGAAATGCATAGCTTAGCAACAAGTGGGAAGAATCTGTAAGTGAAAACAACATACCCAGGAGTGATGTTTAACAAAAATTAAATCCTGATGTCAAAAACACATCAAGAAGAGACGTGAAAGGGAGAGCAAGCCACAAAAAGAAGACATCAAAAAAGAGAGGAGGTGGGAAGAACAGCATAATCTGAAATTCTCTCTGTTCTTTATAGATTTATGATTGTTAAAGATCCAGATATAAAAGGTTTCTCTTTTTTCTTTTTTATAATTTTGAGTCTTGTTTTTCTCAGCAACTCAGTAAGAGTAACCTAGCAAAGTTTAGCTCTGCTCGTGTGGCACATGAAGCATTATGGCTTGGTAGTTTTAACACTTGTGGTCATGCTACATATAACATAGACACAATTCTTTGTCAAATCACTCTTACCATAAAAGCTTTAGCAATTTGCATCACCTTCAAAAAAGCTACTATCAGACACCCTTATTGAAATCCATGGGGTCACCATTATGTCTCGAAAGAAGAAAAGTGTGGCCAGACAGCAGTACAGCTGAGTAATTTTCACAAAGAGATGACTAACTGTGCTAATCAGAGTCAGCAATGCCAGTTAGGACCAGGCTGCCTTTAACAAGTGCAGTTAAAATTCACGGACACCACTCAGGAATCAACACATGAAAGCTTTGAGAATTACAGTAATCACATATGATTTTTTTAACAAGAAGATTAAAAGACAGCAAAATGGACAAACCTGGAGACAAGCTCTTTCC